>NC_065449.1:10428070-10730021 GCF_917563875.1 Diabrotica virgifera virgifera | reverse complement strand
AATTTCCACCTCTACTAGTTTCATCTCTTTTTATTTCAAAATGTATGATGTTCTTTATCTTTTGCGTTATTTTGCCGGGTATTAGCGCGCTCATCGCTGTATAAGAAACATTTTATAGTTAAAAAAACTATTTTAAGTGTCATAAGTTAATAAATTTACTGTCGATCTATTTTTTCGATTAAATGATCGTTTCACCTTGTTTTTGTTCGTGTTATTGGTTTATAAATGAGATGTACACGACATAACACTTGTCTGGGGCGGGGTTACACATTACAGACAAGGCCAAAGATCAATGTTTTAGAAAAAATGCTATCCTGGCGGCAAAAATGAATTCATTTATAAAATAGTTCGCCAGTTAGGGACCCGGCTTATGTAATTATTGAAAACAGGTAGGTATTAGATGTGGGCGTCAATTAATTGTTTATATCATACATAATATATTGGTATCCTAAATAGGATAATCTTTCACCCATTTCATTGTATTGGTTTAATAAAAAAGGAGTGATTGTAAAAAGTGATAATTTTGATAGGTTGTAACGTGTCAAAAAATTTTTACGTTATATCTTGTCCAATTTTCGTTTATTTCATTCAATTTTAGCAGCAGTCTTCACCTTTAAAACGCATTTTGACTTTTGTCGATTGGATACTCTGATCAAAAGATATTGCATTTTTACCGTCGAGTTGATACAAATTTTATTTAAAAAATTTATTTCGCGCCTGTAATTGACATTGAAAATAGCAGGTCGCTTCAAGCGTTGTTTCTGAGAGAACGGTTCATTCTACACAAAAAGTGTTCATAAACATTTTTGTTCAAAATTATCTCAGCTACATTTCTTGTTTGAAACATTTTTTTCTACGGCTCACAGATTCTTGATAAATTGATGTTTTCAGTTCCTCCAACGGGTAGGGGGATTCCGGGGGTAGGAGTTAGCCAGACAATTAGCCAGACATTTTGTTATTTTAATAACAAACAATTTTTTTTTTCAATCGGAGGAATTTTTTCTGTATTTCTAACTTTAAATACATAACAAGCTAACTTACGTATTACAATTATTATCTAAATAATACACTCTTTTGGTTGTAAAATTTTTTTGTAAATATTTTTTTTGTATTTTTTTATTATTTTTTTTTATTAATTATTTTTTTTTATTACGCTAAGACATAAACCCGATTCAACATCTCGGAGGTTTACATTTTCTTAGTTTTTTTTTTCTTTTTTTTTTGCTTTTTTCTCCTTTTTTGCTTTTTTTTTCTCTTTTTCTCTTTTTTTCTTTTGTTTTTCTTGCTCTTTTTTTTCAATTATAATATACAGTAATTACTTAAATCTATAGAATTTAAAAAATTAACGTGTTTGTTTTGTTTTGAATTCAGAATCACAAGTCCAACAGATATCGGGCAATGAACGTCCAAATTACGTGTTGCCGATAATATTAAAATTGAGAAGAAAAAGATACGTTGCGGGGACAGGTCGTGTTTTCATCCGTACCGCATGATAAAAACATTTTTTTAATTATTTTCGTTGTTAGATCCATTAGAAATATACTGTTTTCGTTATTCATTTTTGTGCGACCTTACGTTAATTTAGAGCTGATTTAGATAAATAGAGGTTTTTTAATAAAGAACTTTTATTTACTTTCGAACCCGGGGTAGTTGTTGTTAACGCGTAGTTTTCAAGCAGTGCCCCACACATCTTTTCTGTGATGATTTTTCGTATGGTTTTTAGAGATTCAGTAGCATTTTCATCTCTGACGATTCGACTAATACTTCTTTTTAGTCATTTAAACTTTAGTTGTTTCTTTTTTATAATACAATATAATATATACTCTTACATTTGGTTGAGTATAGACTATACATAATCTACTATATTTAATCTATTTTTCAGTTTATTACAAGACATCACAAACGTGCAGCCATCACAGAAACTTTCATAGAATTAAACAAAGTCCCGACCAAAGTGTCCACGATCGGAAAGAAAGTAGGAGAAACGTTTGACGACAACGAGAATTTAGTAATCATCATTCCCGGAAACCCAGGTTTGAATTCCTTCTACGACAAATTCGCCAGAAGAATAAATGGAATAAATCAAAATAAAACAATACCTAATATGCTCAAGAAAAAATACAATTAATGTGACAAGGTTGTCGACGGGTCAGATATGCTCGCTAAGAGCGGTTCAAGACCCGTCGGCTGGAGAAAGAGGGGGTGGGTTTAGTCGGTAAGCGGCCCGTGATACAGATAGGACGGGCCGAATCCGACACACCTGGGACACCTTCCCAGACGGTTTTGAGAAGATTCCCACCTCCAAAAAAAAAATGTGACAAGGTTAAATACAATCGGGTGCAAAATTAACCGGACACCTTAAAAATGAGTAATTTTTGATGTCTCGCAATTCCTAAACCTGTTGTCCGACTTAAGTGATTTTTTAATATGCTATAGCCAGAGAACAAGGACCACAGAGAAGCGACACGCCTTTGATCCTTCGTGAGCACGCCGCCAATGACCTTGAAAGCAACCTAAACAACCAGCGTACCAATAGTCAGTGGGCATGTCACACAATACATATAAATTCGTAAATAAAATTAAGCATTTATGTTGACTTTCAATAAATATAAAATATTGCACCGAAAAAAAAAGTTGCGTGCAGGGCCGACTTTTGTTGGCATTCTTTATAATAATGGAATCATTTTTGATTTACAAAAGGTTGCAAATATATCGCACAATGCAAAGTAATGGTGAAAATCATATTGATTGGAACCATAAATATAAATAGCTTTTTGTTTATCCCCATTTTGGCATTGAAAGACCAATAATAAAATATACCTATTTCCTACGGTAGGTGTGACATTCACTGATTGTTTTTGGCTTGGGCAGATACAAGATATAATTTGTTCGTCGGGGTATTTCCTAATAAATTATATTTTTTAATATGGGTTATCGAAAAATAACACAGCCATTGTAACTTCCACGGAAATGTCACAAACTCTGAAAGTTCCAATTCTCTTTGAGTGACAAATGTTCGTGATCGATAAAAAAAACTTTATGTTGAAATCGAATGTCAATATTGTTATTGTCTTGGAAACGTATACCTTCTCTGATATATCTTTGGAGCAAAAGTATGAAGACATTTTACATTTAATTTTCTTCACGTTTCATAATTTGACAATGTTTCTTTAAGCGGAATTTTATCTCTGTAAATATTTTAAATTGGCTCTAAGCAGTACAAATATTGCCGAACGTCAAGAACCTAAAGCTTGTCACGCACGGAAAGCTATACTATAATTTACGGTGATGAGTGCGCTAATATCCGAAAAAATAACGCAAAAGACGGAAAACATAATACGTTGTGAAATAAAAAACACAAGACTGCAATATAATATCGATGTATCCACCTTTGTACCTTTGCATCCACAAAAGACATGTTAAACTACAAAACCGTCTACTTTCTTTGTTTCTAAAGATATTAGGTACATTCAAAAAAACAAACTATTCAGAAAACAACACTACAATATGATTCCGATGTATACTCCGATCGATATATATAGGTAACCTTTGTTATTTATATTTAAATAATTAAAAGTTGGCAAACAATTTTTGTATACTGCACTGCAAAAGGTAGATAAGTATTTAGTTTTTTCATTATTGAATGTAAGTTTGTTTATTTGCAACCGTGTTTTTGCAATTTTGAAGTCTTGTTCTGCTATAATTTTAAGATTTTCTCAATTATCGGCCCAATTATGTTTCCAACAATTTTTGTTTGAATCGTACTTTGTTTTTGTCGTTTAAATCAGAAATTCTCGTGTATAGAACTCTTTATATATTTTTATTTCGTAAAAATAGGATATCTTGGAGTGCGATAACATACGGAAAACATCTGTTGAATTTTTGACCTGGCTGACCCTTCGTAGACTTGCGTCTGACACCAAATTTAATATTTTTAATTTGAAATATCCCTTGCTTGGCAGAGCGAAGTTTAGTTTTTTATGCATTACGTAGGGGTAATTAAATTCAAGAAAATGAATCACTTTCGTCATGATTTATTATCAATAATATTTAATCAAGTCAAATTAAGACTATTAGATACGTAATAACTAATACTTATGTAAAAATACAAAGCAATAACAATTACCTGTTATTATTCTTACGAAATCTAAATAAACTTATTTCTCTTCCTGTCGCAGATAAACATCCGTGAAACACATACGAGTAACCAGACATTTTAACTATTATAATTATATAAATGCTCAAACAAACTTTTTAAGTCGAGTATTTACCATACACGCCTACGGACTATCGTAAAACAACCAGGAGGGACAGAATTAGCATGCTGATGATACTTAAAGCAACCAGGTTCGCGCATGCGTCTTCAAAAAACGGTACAGGTTTTTAGTGCGGTTGTGTCGTTTCTCTGTGGTCCTTGTTCTCTGCTATAGCCTTATTCTTTAACAATACCGTTTTAATAGTATTGTTGCTAAACAGGTACATTTTCATTGTATACGAGGTGTACCAATGAAACTGTGTTTTTTTCTTAAACTTCGCATCACCCTGTGGAATATTCTAGCATTTACAAAATACTGAAATTAAAATCTAACTACAGCCTCATGTTTTGTAAACATTTTGCTTTTTGGTTCATTCGCGTACATTGGACCATAAAAAAGTTAGGTAATTTAACAACTAGCCATGATTTTCATCAATATAGGGTCTTTTTAAATAAGTATGGCAACCTTTCAAGGGTATTTCTGCATGAAAAAATAATGACAGTTTGCTTTATAAACGGTATGTTCGCAAATGCTTCGTTTCTGAGATAGGGGGTGTTGAAATTTTTCTTACAAACTGATGATTTATTGCTTTAAAACCGGTTGAGATATGCAAATGAAATTTGGTGGGTTTTAAGACGTAGTTATTGCACATTTTTTGACATACAACTAAGAATTTAATATTCCCATTGGCGCGCATACGGGTAATATGACAGCTCATATTACCCGTATGCGCGCCAATGCTGAATATTAAATTCTAACTTGTATATCAAAAGTTATATAATAACTACGTCTTAAAACTTACCAAATTTCATTTGCATATCTCAACCGGTTTTAAAGCAATAAATAAATCATCAGTTTATAAGAAAAATTTCAACACCCTCTATCTTAGAAATTAAGCATTTGCGGGCATAGGTTTATAAAGCAAACTGTCATTATTTTTTCATATAGAATAACACCATAAAGTAGGGACCGCAGACGTTCGGAAACAATTAGCGTCTCTTTGCAAAGACAATGACGTCGACTTTGCAAAGTAACAAGGCACTTACTCAACACACACACACTACACATTACTCCCCTGACTTAGTGATAAGTTATACAATTACGTGGCTAAAGGTTCTAGTTCTAAACCAAAGCCAGAATCAGAGAAAAAAAAAACTCCATAAAGTTTGCCATGCTTATTTAAAAACATACTGTTTTGATAAAAAACATGGCTAACTGTTAAAGTACCTAACTTTTTAACGGTCCAACATAAGCGAATGACTCAAAAAACAGAATGTTGAGAAAACATGAGGCTATATTTGGGTTTAAATTTGAGTATTTTGTAAATGTTAGAATACTCCACAGGGCGATGCGAAGTTTGAGAAAGAAACACAGTTTCATTGGTACACCCGGTATACAATGAAAATTTACCTGTTTAGCAACAATATTATTGGAACGATATTGTTGAAGAATAAGGCTATAACATATTAAAAAATCACTCAAATCGGACAACAGGTTTAGAAATTGCGAGACATCAAAAATTACCCATTTTTAAGGTGTCCGGTTAATTTTGCACCCGAGTGTAGTATTGGCGAATCTGTGTTTGAAAAAGTAGAACACTTTGAATACCTTGGGGTGTCAGTTAATGGAACTAATGACAAAAGCATAGTAGTCAATGAAAGAATCCTGGCAAGAAACAAAACCTACTGGAAATACAACAACTCCCTCAAAGATAAGAAGCTTACTCAGAATACCAAATTGAAAATTTTCAGAGCAGCAATTAGACCAGTAATCACATATGGTGCTGTGGTGTAAAGATTGATTATCCTAGAGAGAAAAATCATTCGGAGAATAGCAGGCCTACTAAACTTAGGTAATAATGAATTTAGGAAACTGATGAACTACAAAGTAAGAGAACTTTTGAAAGGAGAAGACATTGTCAGGTTTATCAAGGCACAGAGACTCAGATGGATGGGACATTTAGAAAGGAGAAATCCAGAAACAAGTATCAAGAAAATCACCAAATAGAGACCAGTCTCAGGCAGACCACGAGGAAGACCGTAAACGAGATGGGAGAACCAGATAATTGCGGACCTAAGAAAATGCGAGTTAGAGAACGGGCAACCACAAGCAAAAACCACACAACCAATTGTAAAACCAAAATGTTAGTGCGGACTGATTCTCCATGACAAACGAATCGGAAGAGCCTAAAGAGGACGGCAGTCACTCCGATAAGAGTTTAAATGCCACGATGATGAAACTGGTAGTGAAACACCATCATGGCTGTATTTTTGCATATTTCATACTTTTTTTGGTCATTTATTGGTCTTAAACTTTTACTAGTTTTTTTATTATGCAACATCTACTCTTATCTTATGTGCTATCTTCAGTAAATTATATACAATATATTTTCAGTTTATTACAAGACATCACAAAAATGCAGCCCATCACAGAAACTTTCATCGAATTAAACAAAGTACCGACCAAAGTGTCCACGATCGGAAAGAAAGTTGGAGAAACGTTTGACGACAACGAGAATTTAGTAATCATCATTCCCGGAAACCCAGGTTTAAATTCCTTTTACGACAAATTTGCAAGAAGAATTAACGAAAATTTGAGTTGTTCAGTTTGGTGTGTAGGACATGCAGGACATAATTACACGGCCGAAAAATTGAAAGGAGTGCCCAAGTACAACGAAAATAAGGAGGTGTACGGTCTTGATGGACAAGTACAAAATAAGGTATGTACGTAAATTCATCATCATTCAATCTTCGCTTGTCCACTGCTGGGTATAGATCTCTCTCATAATTTTCCATCTATTTCAATCTTGTGCTTATTGCATCCAATTCCTAGGACAACGTTTTAGATCATCAGTCCAACGTGTTGGTGAACAACCTCTGCTTCGGTAGGCATCATCTCTTAGTCTCCATTCCAGTATGCGCTTTGTCCATATTATGTCCATTTGTCCATATTATGTTACGTCATTCCAGCCACGTGACCTGCCCAGTTCCATTTCAGTGTTGCTACTCTCTCTACTGCATTAGCCACTCCTGTTCTTTGTCATAGCTGGCGGTTTGGGATCTTGTCTCGTAGTGAAACGCCCAGCATAGCCCGCTCCATCGCCCTTTGAGACACGGATCTTTTGCACTATTTTCCTTGTCATGGTCAACGTTTCCGCACCGTAAGTCAACACTGGCAAAACACACTGATTATACTCTGGGCTAATTAGCAAAATACAAGGAAAAGTTATTTAACAGCAATTTTATTGCTGGAATCGAATCTTATGATTGTATATATTAATAATATAGGTATGCAAAGTCCGCAGATAGTGTGCTACTTTTTTTATAAATAAAATGGCGCCCGAAAATCGTGTTTTTTTTTTCAATTTTTGCTCTATAACTCCAAAGATTTTAACTTTACACCAAAAACACCTAAATAAAAATTCACCATAATTAAATTCTGCATAGATACGTGTTTTTCCCAAATTACTTCGATGAAAATTTTCCCCGGAAAATGCGGGTTTTTCCAACAAAATCTTTAATTTTCAACTAAAATTTTAGATAAGTAATTGTTTATCAATAATTAAATAACTTGGTAATATGAAAGCTCTTTTCGTATAGATTATAATTCCAGAAACCGATGGAAATTGAATGAACAGTTTAGCAACAATTGAATTGTTAATTAAAAATTTACGGTCGCTATAATAACCACAATAATTATGATACATAAGAATAACTATGATTTTTCTATAAAAAGCACTGTATTTATCCCATGTACTTTACAGAATTGCAATTGGACTATTTAAGCGGCTTCAGGAATATTTTGAAATTATAAACAATTTTTTGGCTTATAAACAAATAGAATATCTCCGGAAATATTAAATTAAATTAAATCACGAAAACGGTATTGGAAAAAAAAAGCGGCAGGATACTTCTTATAAAGAAAAAAACGTTTAATTGTGATGAGTGGTTCCTGAGATGCAACCGGTCAAAGTTGACCGGCATTTACGGCAAAGATATAAACAATAGGATAATAATTTTCGAACCATCACCTTTTTATTTTTGTCCTCTTCTCCATTTTCATATCTTTAAAATACTCATGATCCGGTCAAACTTGACTACAGAAACAAACAATAAACAAACCTTAATAAACATACCTTATTTTTGTTTTTAGGTTGACTTTTTTGAAAAATACGTCCCAAAAAATGCGAGGGTTCACCTTATCGGTCATTCCATAGGATCTTACATGGCTGTGAACCTATTAGACAAACCTACGATATCGGAAAAAATCAACAAGGCCTATTTGCTCTTTCCCACAATAGAATACATGGCTAAAACCCCGAACGGACTCTTCTTGAACGGATTCCTGAGAAGCATAATATGGTTCGTAGTTCTCATGTCTGGTTTGTTCGCTATTTTACCACATTTTATACAAACTGCTCTACTGTACGGTTACATGAGCATTGTCGGCATGCCTAAACATAACTGTGATATTATACGATCGTTGATCAGGCCTGCTATCTTGAAACGCGTATTCTTCCTAGCCTACGAAGAAATGGACCAAGTGCTGGAAAGAAACTCGAATAGTCTGGAACACAATATAAAGAAGGTGAAGTTGTTGTACGGTGAAACCGATGGGTGGACTCCTCTGCAGTATTATACCAACCTTAAGAAAGATATTCCGGATATCGATGCAGAGGTAACTAGCTTTAACCATGCTTTTGTGTTAAACAGAAGTGATGAACTTGGTGATATGGTTTGTGATTGGATCAAGAATAAGGCTTAGGTAGTTCGAAGTGGTACACTTCCCGTCAAAAAAAAAACTGGTATAACTCTTATAATCGAAAATCGCGTTTTTCAAGTTGTTTATCGAGAAGCGTGATTGGTTTCTCGTAAATTGTACTGTAAATACAAAACTCTATTGAGTTGTGGGATAATAAGATGAACACACGGGAAAAATAAAAAAATTAATTTGAAATAATACAATATGAATAACTTTTACAGTGAACAAGTGTGGGATTTAAATATATGTATGTATGACAATTCGAAACTGCTGAAATATTAATATTTTGTCAGCTCCATTATTATTAATCACTTCTTGTAATCTTCTGGGCACTGAGAAATAAATTTAGTTATAGATTTTCATCTTCGTCCAAGCTTTCCCAGGTTTCTTCAATGATGGTCAATTGGTAGTGATAAAAATAATACCTATCTAAAACCTTTATACATTTTTAAACGTATTTAGATTTATTATTTTTGTATTTAGATTTAGTGCAATTCCGTTATCTGTTATGGCAACAACGAAGTGATTCACGAACTATGGACAGCCTAAGTCTGACGTCACAAATGTCACAAAATTGGGAGGAGCTTATATTGGCTCCAAACAATTTTGTTTGTAACGTTAAATGGTCATAAGGAATTTTTCATTTATGTGCTTTGTGTGGCAAAATAAGACTTCATTTAGGTATTTCGTTAAAGAAACGTGTTAATTAAGAGATTTTTATTCGTTTTTGCTCAGGTGGTTTTTATTCCTTAGTGGTTGAACATTAAACATAACCTCAAAACTGTTTACGTTCTAATCATTGCATTAAATTAACTCACCTGGGCAAAAACGAATAAAAATCTCTTAATTGACACGTTTCTTTAACTAAATACCTAAATGAAAAGTCTTATTTTGTCACACAAACCACGTAAACAATAAATTAAAAATTCCTTATGAGTGTTTAACACTATAAACAAAATTGTTTGGAGTCAAATATAAGCTCCTCCCAATTTTGTGACGTCAAGACTTAGGATGTCCATTGTATCCAGTCTGAACACAGGTTTACAGGGAAAAAAAAGTGTACCAGTTTTTTGTGACGGGAAGTGTACCTAGTAGATAGTTTTTCACGAGACAAGTGCGTTCATTATTATATTTATTATATTGGGCATATTACGGCGTTGTTGTTTCATTATGATCTTTATTTTATCATTCACTCGTTCTTTTGGTCCCTTACAAATATCATTTCAAATGCGAGTATTTTCCATTCTATTGTGTTAATTCATCAATTGCTTTCTTCGTTAAAATTAAGTGATGTAGTAACGATAAACATTGATAAACAGTCCAGTGGTAGTTGCAAAGATGCAAATGGGATAAAACCGTCATAAATATCCAGGAAGCAATGTGTACACGATCAAATGTCTATTGGAAGTCAATAAAACAACATATAGATATATCACATCTTTGAGCGAGTACGTTTATCCCAAACAATGCCTCTCGTTCCAAAACCGTTTCGAAAACCAAACTGTATGTCACTTGGTAGTCCTGGCATTTATTATAGATTCGGCCATGTACCTATTACCTTTGGAAAAATTTTTAATAAATGACTTAACAAACTGTAACAAAATATGGTACTGAAAACATCGTCAGACATATAAAAGCTAATCGGATAAGATGGGCAGGTCATGTAGTAAGATCAGAGGAAGACAGAGTGCTAAAGACAGTGTTCTTCGAGAGACCAGACGGTAGAAGATCAGTGGGCCGTCCCAGAAAAAGATGGAAGGATGATGTTGAAACCGATCTATCTAGGATGGGGTACAACAATGGCAAATCGAAGCGCAAGATCGCAGACGATGGAGGGCCATAGTGGATGCGGCGAAGACTCACCCCGAGTTGTAAAGCCAGTCAAGAAGAAGAAGAAGACTTAACAAACTGAAGGTTCTATAATCAGCTCAGGTTTTTTCTGTTGTCTTCTTAGGTAGAGCTATGAACGAACAGTGAATCGAACCAACCATTAGGCAGGTGTCCGCTGGTATAATTAGTATTGAAAAACGAAGTTCTCTAAAACTAAAACATTGCTATCATTTATAAGCTCCCATGATCCACTGCTGTATTTTTGCGAAACAGACAGATATATTATGCTTTTTCCCACAGGTCGTATGAATGTCCCTCATGCCCAATTTAAATATGAACTCGCAATATAATTTTAATGTTTAAGACTAAAAACCTTAATTTTTTTGATAATATACATGTTAAAATAATATTTATATCCGGTGTTCCTAGATGTCAGTAAATATACTGTATACAGCGAAATAGCATGAGATCAATATTTGATGTTAAGAAACAACAGTGTAAATTGGATATAGTAGGAACAATGAAAGATTACCCATGGAGCGATCGTTTTAAACACATCTTTTCTGTTCCAAAAAGTAATGAACCAGTACCAGTATTATAAGAACAGTAGTTTATATAATTATTACATGTACTATCCGTTGCAAGATAATTCGGATGGAATTCCGACAAAATATGTACTTTTTGTACATATTTTGTCGGAATTCCATCCGAATTATCTTGCAACGGATAGTGCCTACTTGCGTTGATCAATTTTTTTTGTGGCATGGTGACAGTAAAATACAGCGTGTTTTGTATGTGCGTTCATGGGTAATCTTTCATTTTTCCTACTATGTATATACAATATTGGTGATAGTACTGCTGCCTCGACTATTCTTTTTCTCATGATCATCTTTCAGTGCGTCACAGTTTTTCGATTTCTCTCTAACGCATTAAATTGTATGTGACAGAAAAAAAGGCACGTCTGGGAATACTTCGGTAATTATTCTAGTTCGGTGATTATTCTAGTTGTCGATAGATGGCGCCATAATCAAAAAAGAATTATTTATTAAATAAAATAATAATATTATCAATATAATCTGTACAATTTATAAGACTATACAAATGAAAGAAAATACCATTTTATAAATGCAATAGACACAATTGATTTGGTTTTATTCCAAATTGAAAATAAAATTTGACAACTGTCAGATTTAACTAAAATGTCACGTTAGAATAAATGTCATAAATGTGTATTATCACGGACTTACCTTTTTTTCTATAATTTGTGACGCACTGAAAAATGTTCATGAAAAGGAGAATATCCCAGCTCCTTATACTCAATTCCCAATAAAATAGCTTTTGTTGGGGCATTGAATGTTCAATTCTGTGATAAGGAAAGATCTCTGTATGTAATAAGGTAAGCCCTTCAAATACTTCATGTGACATTGACATCAAGGAACACTGTTTGGTAAGTGGGTACCTAAAATTATCAGTATTCAACTGTTTATTTTGTGTAACGTGATTTCCTTAATTTATTATTTTTATATTGCTGTTTTAAGACTTTTGTTCAAAATTAACCAGTTGCATTCTTCCATGTAATTCGTTACATAGTTTAATTAGTTATTATTTAACAACTTCACCAAGAGAAGTCTACCATGTCAAACGCTTTTTTAATACCTACTTCAAGAACGAACCTCTACCCTTGTCACATCACATTTTATTCATGGACGTGTGTATTTGGGACATATTTAGGTTATTTGAATCATATATGATTAATTTTCTTCTTCTTCATGTGCTGTGCTTGATTATCCAGCGTTGGCCATAGTAATTTTGTTGTCGGCAGCTCGGAAAAGGGAGGCAGAGGATCTGTTAAACCATTCCCTCAGGAAGCAATGACGTTCTTCTTCGACCTGGTCCTCTTATTCCGTCTACATTCCCTTGTACTATTAAATAGAGTATATATATATATATATATATATATATATATATATATATATATATATATATATATATATATATATATATATATATATATATATTATATGTCTCTGGATGTCGCATAACATGGCCAAAATATTAAAGTTTGCGATTTTTAATTGTTCCCATGCAATGCAAAACAACTTCGTTAAGAACTCTATCCACCCAACTTATTCGTATGATTCTCCGATAAACCCAGATTTCAGGCTTCCAGTTTCTTAAGAAGTGTATCCGTTTAAGTCCAACCTTCGACACCGTACAAAAGAGTAGAGAATACAATATACAATATAACATCTCACTAATCTTAATATGATTATTTGGACAGTGAAATTGTTAATACTTATTTATAATTTTGTATTTGCAATATTTGGTGGACGATTGGTTAAATTAAGTGCAGCTGTACAGGTTCTTCTACTTATCTTCCAGGAATTTGTTAAATGGTGCTCAAATTTTGAAAAAAAGTTGACTTTTTGTCAAATATTTTACTATAAATCAGATTAATTTATTTTAAATGGTTTTTGTTACTGTTATCAAATAATTTTATTGATTTAACTACAGTAGAACCCCGCAAATCCGAACTAATTGGGGGGACAGCCTGTTCGGATTCCGAAAAGTTCGGATTATCCGAAAGTTAGCCTAAGAAGCTAACGAAGATGATTTTTAAAAGATTTGGACTGCCACCGATCCCTTTATGAAACTCTATCCGCACGTTTACGCCTCCAATATTCTAAAGCTGAAAAATATTTAGATCACTCAAATATTAAATCGCTAACGCCAGTAGTTTTGTTTCGTCACGGGACATGGGAATTCGGCCATGTAAATGATTCATTTAATTTGTAATCTGGATATTGATTACACTATGTTTCTTATCTTTTTCAATGTTTTCGTTCATAGTATACCATGGAAAATGTGTATTATGCACATTCCTTTATTTATTGTGTTTAGTCTAACTCAACGCTTTTATTCACCCATTAGTGTTCCAGTGTTTAATACTGTAGCTAGCATCTTACGTAATTATTTTCTCACATAATAAACATGTTTTTAAATTTTTATTTTGAAATTTTAAAATTTTTTTTCACTTCCCGTTGGTTCGGATTTGCGGGGTTCTACTGTATTTATTTATGGTTGTATGTTACAAATAAAGACCTACCTCCTTGTTATTCTTACTTTGTATTACCGTAAAGTTCAAATAAATTATTTAATTATGCAATTATTTTATTTCAAGCTCAAAATCATAATAAATTAGTACTACTAGTGACTTCGACCTGCAAAAGTATGAGCATCAAGAAGTCACTAGATTTTGTATATTAGACGGAACGTTACTTGTAGGGCAATGTATTTCTTATGGACGATAGAAGTGCGCGATGCCACTCCGTACTGATTAGAAAGAATCGTATATCGTCAGTCGAGTAGCCACCCGTGCCCGAGAGATTTGGTAACACTGATCTTAATAAGCGCAACGTTGCGTTATATTATAGATGCATTTAAACTTGATGGTTTTTCTATGATAAATACAGCAAAACTAGTATGGAGGACCACAGGAAATAATAGGAAAAAGAAACGGACACCATGATGGAAAATAGGAGGTAAACATTGAAATAAAAGAAGTAATTGTGGGAAGAATATATACAGTCGGAAAAATGAAAGAATACCCATGAACAATCACTTATTTTTTCATTTTTCCAACTGTATAAGACAAAACTCAACAAAAATCTGAAAGATACCATTGATTGAAATAAAGATACAAAATACAATAATAGTCAAAAAATGAGAAAGAGAAGAACTGGGACAAGTTTGTAGAAAAAAAGAACAGTAAATAAAATGTAAAATTGTTTTACAGAACACTAAAAACACTATGAATCAACAAAGAAATAAAGCTAAAACAAATAATGACCAAAAACGAAACAATATTAACTGATAACAAGGATATAATGGACAAGATGGAGAGAAGCAAGTATTATATTCTTATCTATGGAGAGAACATTTCAATCAACTGTTGGAACAGAAAGGGAAATAAAAACAATATAATTGGCGGATCTGTGGAAACAGAAGCAATGGAAGAATAACTAAAGGAAGCAATAAGAAAGATACAAGATTGGAAGCGATGAAGTTAGTCCAGAAATGTTGAAATATTTAGGAGAACAAGCAAAGCAAAAATCATTATACATCCTAAATATAGAAGAAAAAACTGTTGCTTGGTCAAATGAAGAGAAGACAGATAAAGAAAATGTCAAGGAAAAAGCAGGGATAACCTTATTGAAGAGGGGATACATCAATAAAAAATAAAAAAACATTCACATACTATACCTGGGAACAGTAACAAATTGATAACGGGAAGCAATGATGATCTCAACATGCTAGAGAGTACAGGAAAACTATTCCAGACACTGAATAGAGGACTCCTCAAGGAAAAGAGTATAGGAAGCTAAACCAATAAGGAAGAACAAAAGAGGCAGAGCCAATAAAATAGTGGAACTGACATATTATGTAGATATTCACAAAAAGGGGCAACTTACGACGCTTTGTCTTTCTGGCAAAAATTTCATAAAAATTGATAAGTACAGTGGAACCTCGATAATTCGGATTAATCGGGACCACGACCGATCCGGGTTAGCCGGAGAATATGAAAAAAATTAATAAAATACTGTATACTTAGAGATAAACTCCGTTTAATTGAAATATGACTGTACTACACACAATACGGTAACAGTGGAGACTAAGACCATTGTTTAAAAAATAATTTTTTAAATAGTCTTTTTTATTTTAAACAATGCTAAGACAGTTTGAAATAAATAAAGGCATAACAGGTGCCTATTTTTTCCGATAATCCGAGATAATGAACGTCGCTCTGCTGTCATGTGCCAGGAGTCATTTTTACTATCGTATAGTTCAAATTACACAAATACCCATTATCTCTCAAATATATTACATACATTTTTATTGTTGAAATGTTTGTCTGATGAAAATCGGGGTTCCACTGTACTGTGTTTGTTTGGTATGAAATTACTCACATGAGATGTTTATACTTCCCACCAAGATATTTGAGAAAACCTTAATCCTTAGATGAAGTAGTTTTCAATCCTAATAGCAATATTATTAATATTTAAAAATATTACTAAAAGATTTTTAAATTGAAAACTTATTGGTCTATTTCCTTGGTAACACCTCCATGGCTTCTAAAATTTGCAAGCCAGATGGATGCTGAAGCAAAGAAGACAAGAGGGAATTCAAAAAACTTAAAATTCACGACCCCGCCTGTTCAGCTGGTAAATTCCAACAGAAAATGGACCTAAGTTACTCAAAGAAGTAACGACCAATATTAAATATAAATTCCATTTTTATTCAGGTGCAATGCGAAGGCAAAACAATCTTATGTTTCACTTAAAATACGGAGAGCAGTCCAGCCCTCTGAATCGACGATTTTCGGAGTCTTGTTGGAGTCTCATCGGAGAGAATGTAAGCCTGCTTCTCCATACTTCAAGTGATCAACACCGAGAGTTTATCCTCCACACCGCAACTGACGTGAATGGACTAGGTGACTAGCGTCATCTGGCAATTGAAAGATGAAGTAGTTTTCAATCCTAATAGCAATATTATTAATATTTAAAAATATTAAAATATTACTAAAAGATTTTTAAATTGAAAACTTATTGGTCCATTTCCTTGGTAACACCTCCATGGCTTCTAAAATTTGCAAGCCAGATGGACGTTCTCTCCGATGAGACTCCAACAAGAGTCAAAAATCGTCGATTCATAGAGGGCTGGACTGCTCTCCGTATTTT
Source organism: Diabrotica virgifera virgifera (assembly GCF_917563875.1). Taxonomy (NCBI): domain Eukaryota; kingdom Metazoa; phylum Arthropoda; class Insecta; order Coleoptera; family Chrysomelidae; genus Diabrotica; species Diabrotica virgifera. The sequence continues at coordinate 10,713,436 of NC_065449.1, read as the reverse complement.
AAGTGAAAAATAAGATTGTTTTGCCTTCGCATTGCAACTGAATAAAAATGGAATTTTTATTTTATTCTTAATCCTTAGCTTATTAAAAAGTTATTTGTATTTGAATGGTGTGGTTAAGTTTCCGGCACAGGTAGAAAGTAATCTATTGTAAAAACAAAATCAATGAGAAAATCCCAGTAGCTGGCTGTATACCATAATTAAAAAATCATATAGAAGTAAAAACTTCGTTTGTACAATGCTATAAAAAAAGTTTATTAAAAACCATTAAGTCATCCAAAAGGATTAGCAAAACGTTTTCAATCTGGATTAGATCATCTTCAGTGCGTTCTGCTTAGTACATGAAACTAGCAACCTTACGAAATTGGTAAAATCGAGAAATATGATTTACATGATACTTATATGGTATTTATAGCGACTCCAAGTCGATGTTAAAAGATTTAATGTGTTACAAGTGCTCAAAGGGCAACATGGTTCACTGCTCGATAAGAACTTGTGGTTCTTGCCAGTTCAATGGACACAGACCAACAAAAAACCCTTTTTTTATACCATTGTACAAACAAAGTTTTTACTTCTGTATGATAATCTACTGTACTTTTAATTATTATACCTGCTCTTCAGTATCTTCCTCTCAAATTAAGGATATTACTCAAATACCTTCATAATAGGATTAAGATCTCATTTTGTCAAATAATTTGTTAGCACATATACATATAATTATCCAAATATAATTGCCTGTTTTAATTGAACACAATGGGTGCGTTCAGACGACCACAGCGGCTGGACAGCTGAGCCAGCAGTAGCTGTCAGACGTCACCGCTGGAAGTCAGCCGCTGAGAGATTTACTAAGCTTTCCCTATCACGGCTGGATACAACCACTCAGCTGATTTCTGCTGACAGCCAGCCGCTATGGTCGTCCGAACGCACCCATTGCTTTGTTATATCCTTTATGAAACCAATTAGGCGGGTATACAATGATACAAGAAAATTAACAAAAAATTTTTATTTCTACATTATAGTCATTTACTTAACTTCCTTAACTTGGAGACCTGCAACAAAAAGAAATGATTAGTATATTTAATGTATGTCTAAAATAGGCCTGGATCCCACGTACCAAAAAAATTTAGTAATATCAAGCTGAAAATTTGTTAATAGCGTTAAAACTTTGATGTATGAGAATATTGGAACAGGAGAAGTTTTAATTGTGGCACAGGTTACAGGTTTCAAACGTCAGACTACGAAAATGTCCCATGTATTCTGTCAGACAAGAGTTCCAATTGATTTGTTATCTTTTCATTAAACTCTTATGCAAAAATCAGACTGATATTTACCACCAACATATTTGTTGGACAAACATTTTTGCATATATTATATAAAATTTGCTATTGAATAAACTTAAAAACAACCTGCTAGTTTTCACAATCATAAACTTGTTAGGATGACACGTTCCACAATTAAAAATTCCTGTTCCAGTGTTCCCATACATCAAAGTTTGTTCAACTAGACACTGTTAAGATATTAACAAATTTTCAGCTTGCTATTAATAAACTTTTTTTTGGTACGCGGAATCTGAGAAATAATAAGTACCAATATGCTCAACTTATAGTGAAAGGGAAGATCAAGGGAAGGAGCGGACTAGGAAGGAAAAGACTATCGTGGCTCAGAAATATCTGACAATGGACAGGGCTAAATTTTGAACAGCTGAAGACAGAGAAGAGTTTGCAATTGTAGTAGCCAACCTCCATTGAGGAGACAGCACTTTAAGAAGAAGAAAAAGAAGGAATCCAGGCCTAAAAACTGTGAATGTGAGAAAAAATTCATGTGAACTATAATTCTGGAAACTAAAATGGGAACATCCATAAACTATGGCCTAGAAAACCTAGAGAAAATGGGGTAGGGGTCGTTTTGGTGTACTTCAATGTGTTGCTATTGCGTCTGTCTAGGAATATAATTTTTACTGTCCTTCAGTTCAATCCCAATTAGAAGAACATGTATGTGAAAAATTGGATATATACAGTATAGTCTCTCAATAACAAACACAGGTATTATGATTTTTCGCTTATAACAAGGTACATTATGGTGGCACTACACTTTGCTATGTGTTATTTGTTATGCACCTTATTTGCCCCCATAGGGGAAGTATGGATGGTTCATTCATCAATATTCACTTGATGCGCACCCATAGTGAGTAGGTAAACAAACAGCAAATATGAAAAATAAATAGAAAGAATTAAACGAAATTACGAGTATGATATTGTATGATTTGTGAAAAGTCAAAAACTGTCATAGCTGGGACAAAACCAGAGACAAGAAAATACAAAACAACAAAGAAAATATTACAATGGAAGCTGGTATGAAAACGACCTGCACACTATGAATGTAAGATAATAGAGAAAAAGGCCATAAGAGATCTGAATGAAGGGCAAAGACCCATCCAGGGTTACTATACCAAAAAAAGAATGTGTGTGTACTTTGTACGCACGTAAGAAGATATTCTTCTATTATATAATAGGTAATTTAAACGAAGTAAATATACTTAAAAGGTTATTTGTACTTATTTTATTTAAAAATCAAACTAACTTTCTTATCTACCACTTTCAAAAAAGAAGAATATCTTCAAAAATTATATAATTAATATACTTACAATCATAAAATCTATAAAAAAAAATAAAAAAATAATAACTTGCTTGGGGCTTGAACCCACTTCACGTCTACCATGCAGTACGAAAAGTTGACGCCATTTCAAACTGCACCAAACTCTCGTATACGTCATGTGGGAATATACACAAACTAAACGTTTACACCATAAATTTATATGAATTTAATAAAATTATTAGTTTGATTTTTGTCGAAATAAAATACAACAAAATATAGAGTAAGAAAACGATATATGAGATGAAGATTTGTAGAAAGTTGCATTGCCTACTAATAGGTAACTACATTATTTTGTTTACATTTTCCAAATAGATAGGTATTGAAACTATTAGGTATTTCCAACTGAAACATTTAGAATTACGTACCTGCGGCTTTTCAAAACTATTTAAAAAGTCACTATAATTATAAATTTGATTTTATTTCTGTCCACACATCAATAAAAACTAATATTATACAATATTTTTGTTTACCAATAACCTCCATATTGAACAATTATTGACAGATCATTTCAAAATTTCAACACCTAGAGCCCGTATAACAACTAATACCATACTGTCAGTGTGCGCATGCACGCAGATGAATCAAATTTTACCCTCAATCGATTCGCTGCTAAAGAAGAATATCTTCAAAAAAAAAAGAATAGAAAGAATGGAGAAAATACAATGAATTTTACAAATAATCTAACACTCTTAGGAACCAAGTGACAACTGTATTTTCTGTCAAAAATGTAACTTTTGATCACAGAGTACTATTACACAATAAGTTGCTATAGCAACTATATTTTCAAAACTGGACAAATCATTAGACTAAAGGTACGATTCTGACCTGTGATGGAAGTCACTATTAATTTCTATGAGACTGATTCGAACAACTGACTGCAACTGCTGTCTGACAGAACGTCAGTTGCTAATAATTATAAAAATTAATAGCGCATAGTAATGACAGTTTGTAGACAGACAGCCTGTAGAGTCAACGGAGACAGTAGCAGAAATGGTCACCAAAATAACCAATGAGGAAGTGGCTCAAGCGCTTCAAAAAATAAAGAAAGGAAAAGCGGTAGGACCAGATGATATTCCTGGGGAAGTATGGAGAGCATTGGGAGAGACAGGAACAAGGTGGCTAGCAGGTCTATTTAATAGAATTATGGAAGTTGGACAAATGCCAGACGAATGGAGAAGCAGTATACTGGTACCTGTTTACAAAAACAAGGGAGATATACAACAATGTACAAACTACAGGGCTATAAAACTGCTTAGCCACACCATGAAAATATGGGAAAGAGTAATTGATAGACGGATACGTGAAGAGACCGAAATATCCGAGAATCAATTTGGCTTTATGCAGGGTAGATCAACAACAGATGCAATTTTCACTATAAGACAGTTGATGGAAAAATACAGGAGTAAAGAAACAAACGCTCATATGGTATTCATTGATCTTGAGAAAGCATATGATAGAGTTCCTCGAGAGATTCTGTGGTGGGCACTCAATAAGAAAGGAGTCCCTGGTGAATATGTAAAGATTGTGAGGGATATGTATGAGGGAGTAACGACTAGTGTTAGGACAGGTGTGGGAGAGACTGATAAATTTCATGTGAAAGTAGGATTGCATCAAGGTTCTGTGCTTAGTCCGTATTTATTCTCATTAGTTTTGGACCAGATAACAGCGAAAATACAGGGTAACATTCCATGGTGCTTAATGTATGCTGATGATGTCGTGTTAGTAGGAAATAGTGAAAGAGACTTAGAACAAAAACTGGAACAGTGGAGACAAGCTCTGGAGGAAAAAGGTTTAAAACTTAGTACGACAAAAACAGAGTATTTGGAATGTTCATTTAAAGATGGAGCTACTACAAATAAAATGGTATCTTTGGATGGTGAAATGATTGTAAAAAGCAATAGTTTTAAGTACCTAGGATCGGTATTACAGAGTAATGGAGAAATAGATGGAGATGCAAGCAGTAGAATTAGGGCTGGATGGATGAAGTGGAAAGAAGCGAGTGGTGTGTTGTGTGACAGAAAAATTCCAATGAAGCTGAAGGGAAAATTCTATAAAACAGCCATAAGACCAGCTATGATGTACGGAACTGAATGTTGGGCAGTGAAAAAGAAAGAGGAACAGCGAATGCATGTGGCGGAAATGAGAATGCTTAGATGGATGAGTGGAGTGACAAAGAAGGATAAAATTAGAAATGAGTATATTAGGGGAAGTCTAGGTGTGGCACCAATTGATGCCAAAATGAGAGAGCATAGGTTAAGATGGTTTGGTCATGTTCAACGTCGAGACGTTAACCACCCAATACGAAGAATAGCTGAAGTGCAGATTCCTGGAAGGAGTAGGAGAGGAAGACCAAAGAAGACCTGGGGGGAGACGATAAGGCAGGACATGTTGGTAAAGGGGATTAACATTGATATGGCCCAAGACAGAATTGTGTGGAGAAATGCAATTAGGGAAGCCGACCCCGCATAGGGATAAGGCAAAGAGAATGATGATGATGAGTAATGACAGTTTGTCTGTCTGTCTGTCATGGTGACAACTGTAACTGCCACCTGCAGTCGTCAGAATTGTACCTTAACATTGATTTTGAATTCAAATTCTGGACCTCGGAAGTAAAGTACATTATGTTGACATGGTGTTGTTTTGCATAAATTCCTTTAATCCACTTATTGTATTAGTTGAATTGTACAAATTGGTTGTACAGTAGACTCTCTCTAACGAACACAGGTATTACCAGGTTTTGCTTATAACGAGGTACACTAGATGTCCCGTGAAATTCCTACTGAACTATAACACCTCTATAACGAGGCATACTTGGTTATAACGAGGAAAAATGCAATCGAAAAATAAGTTTCTTTACCTGTTTTTGGCGTGGTGATGGCCATAAATAAACACCATAACTACCTGTATACAGTAATGCCCAACAAACAGTCGGAAAAATGAAAGAATACCCATGAACGAGCATATAAAACACGCTGTATTTTCCTATCACCGTGTCACAAAGAAAATTGTCCAGTGTTGTCAATTTTTTATATGACATGGTGAAAGGAAAATACAGCAGTTTTATATGTTCGTTCATGGGTATTTTTCATTTTTCCTAGTGTATGTGTGCTTATTGAGACCAGTGCTGTAATAAATTCCACCACCTGTAATAAACTCCTTCCTTCTTGTTTATCTATCTACTGATATTGAATATTGTAGATTTACAATGGCCAAATTTCATTGTTGAGGTTGACCATTGACACCTAATAAACTATGTAAGAGGCATCAAAACATTTCAGTGGTGGTGGTATGCACAATATTATTGCTGTCAGATATAACGAGGTAATTAGTCTACCATTTCAGTTCTTGTTATAGAGAGAGTCTACTGTATATTATTATCATTAAAATATGGTCACCTTGTCTTTCACACAAGATAAAATTATACTTAGATATATCACAATTTTATAACATTCAAACTGCACTATTGCACAGTTGCTCGAAATGACAGTGTAGTTTACCTCCGAGGTCCAGAATTATAATACTTTTACAAACATACCTGGAGGAAGTGATTGTTTTAGTTTTTCTGCCTTCTCCTTATCTGTAATCACCAAAGTATACAGAAACCTGGAGCAACGTACTTTGAATTTGGTGTTTTCTGTGTTCTTCTTTATCTTAACAGCTAAAATAAGAATTCCGTAAAACAAACACGAAAAACTTTATTTTTGGTAAAAAGAACTTACATTTGGCGTCCTTCCTTCTTGCTGTGAGGAGGAATTCCTTAATTTCTGTCAATTCACGTGGCTAAAAATAAAAAGGAAGTTAGATGTTTCCTCTTGCACCCTCTGGATTGTGGGGTTAAGTAAGTGCATAGAAATTAATACTTGCCATGGTTATTTCTTGGACTAACTAAATTTTTAGGCGCGACGAATATCGAGGAAAATAATAATTTCCTCAATTTATTATTCCCTTCACGGAATAATCAGATGATTTCAGATTTCTGAAATAAATTCAGAAACACAAGTCACTTTCGAGAAGCTTATAAACAGAAGGATAAATTACAGGCGTGCCAACAAACGTCAATTGTCATTGTCAAATTCGAAATTTGAATAACACATGGGCGGGTTCTTTTATGTATAATTGCAGGGATTGGTAGATATTTTTCTATTCGTCTATTCCATGGGAAATAAAACGAGATATCTTATTCGGAAATAAGCAATCTTTATTATTTATTTTTCTATAATTAAATAATAATAAATTGTTTAGAAGTCACAACCACGTCTTTACACAAACACAGTTTTTATAATAAAATTATAATACAAGGATAAAACAGCTAGACCCAATCCAGTGGTATGATCGGCGCAATTATCTTCAAAAATATTCGTAGTTCTTTTTATTTTTGTCTTCAGATTATCAGTTAAAATAGCTGGAAAGCATCCTGAAGGTCTTTGCGATTTTAAAATATAGAACAACCATTTGTTAGACAGGAACTCTGTGTATCCTTCAAAACCACAAAGCAGAGCTAAAAAATACGCAAATAAAGATAAAATTCTTCAAAAATTACATATGGACTTACATTCTTCCAGAAATAAGTCGAACATATCGTCAAGTATGTCATATTTATCACCTGTAGTGACTTCTAAATATATTCGAGAACATAATTCCCGTACTTTGTTTTTATAAGCTGTTTTGTCTATTAAACAATTTCTTCCTTTGGCGAGTTGTAGCAACAATAACCTAATAATAACAAGCAAAGATTAATTTGGATAATAGACATATACTACCTAGACTGTGCACTGCAATCTACTACTATTCTCCCCCAATGCGACAGAGAAAAGTGTTTGTATCTGTAGGCATCTCTTTCTAATCGGCGCTGTTTATCAAATCGGCGGTAATGGGAAAGTCACGTGGTCGATAAACACAACGTCATTGGATAAACCCAATCGATTAGAAAGAGATGCATAAATACAAACACTTTTCTCTGTCGCACCGGGGGACAATCTTCTGGTAACACCTTCGTGGGTTCTAAAATTTGCAAACCAATGAATTGCCGGAGCAAAGAAGGCCGGGGAGATATAAATGGTTGCATCTCACTTCCTGCCTGTCCAGCTGGTAAAATTCCAGCGAGGATTAGTCGCCCCATGTCCAAATAGGAACCACGAATAGGCGTAACCAAAAAGCGCTCCCAGAGCAAAACATTGGTATGAACATTAACGAAGAGTTAATTAACAATATACGATACGCTGATGGCACGCTAATAGTAACAGATAACCTAGCAAATTTACAGTATTTGATGGAAAACATAAACACCCATACCAATAAGTATGGTCTAAAATTGAACATCAAAAAGACTAAATTCATGATTGTAACAAAGAAGCTATACACCAATGTGAATATATAAATATTCATCAATTATAAATAATCAGCCAGTTGAAAGAGTTACGTCCTACAAATAATTAGGGGTTTGGTTCACTGATACTAATGACCAGACAAAAGAAATCAAGAGGCGAATAGAGATAGCGAGACAATCGTTTGTCAAAATGAAAACTTTCTATGCAACCGAGACATAAATATAAACTTAAAAACGAGAATGTTAAGGTGCTATGTTTTCTCCGTTATGCTGTACGGCATGGAAGCTTGGACACTGAAAAAGATAAACATCAAAAACATTGAGGCATTTGAGATGTGGTGGTACAGGAGAATGTGGAAAATACCATGGACAGAAAGAGTAACAAATCAAGATGTTTTGCCGAAGATGGGGAAGGAAGCGAAGACATAAAAACCATACAAACGAAAAAACTGGAATGTCTAGGCCACATAATGAGAGGAGAAAAGTACTCTCTGCCAAGACTCATAATCCAAGGAAAATTCTCGGGAAAGATAAATGTGGGACGTAGGAGGATTTCCTGGTTGCGAAATTTAAGGGAGTGGTATGGGTGCAGTTCAATACAGTTGTTCAGAGCTGCAGCCAACAAAGTTAAGATTGCTGTGATGGTAGCCAACCTCCGATAGGAGACGGTACTGCAAGAAGAAGAAAAAACTGATCCCAAGAGAAGTTTTATTTCTCCTGAAATAAAACTTCGAATAATTAATTATTATTAAAATATACTTACTTATGAGTAAGCATATATCCAGTTGAAAAATCATCATCCTTATAATAAATGTCCCAACATCTCTTATAAATATAGCACTTTTGAATTTCAACTTGGTAACTTTTGTTTCCAAAGCCCATTAAACAACGATCCATATTTGACAAAAATAATTCATCATCCTGACAATGATAGATTCCCTTCAATATTTCATCTCTATTAATTTTTGAAAACGTGTCTATTTGGTTATATTTATAATGGATTTCTTTTGACCAGATCCTAGAATCCAAGATTGAATTGATTGCTGAAATAATAGTGAAAATCAATATTTATGTGAATTAATAACAATTTTATTTGAAAATTGTTATAACAATATCAAAGATTACTACGCTATAAAAATTCATTTCAAAAAAGTTCATAGTTATTCATGCAAGTCTAAAAACTAAGGGGTTATCGTGCGTAATATGTATATGTACGATGTACGAAATACTTACTCCACTTTCTTTCAGATTTGATAAATGGTAAAGATTTCTGTATCAGATTTTGTGATTTATCGATGATTTCTTGGGAGTTTTTGTCCATTATATGAGTACCATTTTTATATGCATCCTGGATAATTGCTAAAATGAATAACAAGAATTATTAGGGCACAAAAGATTAAAACAAGATTATGACAAAAACTGAGCGATCAGTCTTACAAGTATGGGAAAGAAAAATACTTCGAAAGATTTTTTGGGGAAAAACGATAAATAATATAATCAGCGGACATAAAGAACAAACAAAGAGTTAGAAGAATTATATAAGCAGTCCAATATAATTGCACTAGTAAGAGCACAAGGAAAGCAATTGAAAAGAAAAAACGAAGAGCAACAGGAATATAGACATTTCATATTGTAAACCAGGCCATAAGTCTGCTTACCAAGCTAGCAGTTACCTAAAAAGAAGAATTGATAAAACACAATGTAAAAAGTATAATATTTTCGACCATTAGGCATGTCACTAAAACTGGTATTACAGTAGGTACCGTAATATCTGCACATTATGAACTGACATGTAAAGGGTAATAAACAAAGATACCGTATTAAACCAAGAATAAAAACGAGGGAGTATTCTTTAAAAAATTATACAGGGTAGCGAAAAAGTACGGAAACATAGTAATTTCTCGGAAACCGCTAGAACGATTTTTACAGATTTTGGTGGGTAAGGGTCTTCTAATGCGACCAATATTATGGTGGTAATTACATTGTTGTCAAATCTTCCGTTTTTCTGGAATTTTTTTTTGTTCCCAATGGTCCAAAGAACCTAAATTAATGTCTACCCGGGCCGAAAAAATTGATTTTTATAATTTGTTTAAATTTCTTTGATAAATGTACCAATAACTCCGAAATTATGGCATTTAGGTATAGGGAATATAACATAAAAAATAATCCGTATTTCTTATGGACGCCAAAACGTAAAAAATATACAGGCTGTTCCATTTGAAATAAGAAAGTTCATTAGATTTTCAAAAAAAAAAAACGGAAGATTTGACAACAATGTAATTACCACTATAATATCGGCCGCATTAGAAGACCCTTGCCCACCAAAATCTATAAAACTCATTCTAGCGGTTTCCGAAAAATTACCGTGTTTCCATACTTTTTCGCTACCCTGTATACTTTTTTCATACTCACTAAAAACCACTTTTACCTGTACTCAACACAACTCCAAGTAAACAATCTTCATTTATCCGCTTATATTCAGCATCCAAATATTCCAATGTCTTTTCAATACCCTGCCTCACTTTCAATATAACCCTGTTATCTAAAGTATGTCCTTCAATTTGCACGAAAAGGCACAAAAACAAACAACTCAATATTCCAAACATCACTGAATCTCTTTCATACCTGCAAAACAATTTTTATTTATACCTGTTTTTCCCACATTTAAAATGTTTTTCGCCCAAAACATTGGCGGGTAAATTTTTACATAATATGTAGTTAGAACGCTTCTAAGCAGAAAATAAACTATAATTTAACGCTGGTCAAACCGAAAAAAGAGCCACTAACTTAATTTTGTAAATTGTTTATTGCATTAGGTAGGTATTGTACCCTCGCGAGATCGGTGGAAAAATGTACACCCAAAATAACAAAATTCAGTTTGGCAACACTGTGTGAATGTTGATAGTAACATATCCCTCTTAAGATAAACAGAACTGTAATTTAGTCCAGACAAATTAATATATTTTTGTCCCAACAAAAATGAAATTTTTTAACCAAATAATGTTTCAAATATGATGTGCAAAATAATTTTAAATTGGGTTCTTCTAATGAGCTTGCTTTTTTTGTCATTAAAGTAGAAAAAACTTTAAAATTCTTTATTATCATTATTGTCCAGTTCTTGTCTTATTATTTTCACTGTACCAATATTCCTCGAATAATTTACAATGATTAACGCGATGTTAAAACTTTTCATCGTTAGCGGATTTTGGAGTGTCTGCGACATATCTAACTTCATTGATAAAATGCGCAGTCCCATCGATTTCCACTTGAACCATACTTAAATATACTTTTGAAAGAAAAATATTAAAAATATATTGGGACCCATTTGCGACAACGGTATATGGAGAATAAGGTTCAACCATGAGTTACACCAGTATTACAAAGAACCCTCTATCTATATCAAATTATGCAAAAATACAAAGATTACGCTGGGTAGGTCACCTTATAAGAATGGATAACGACAGAACCTAGTAAAACGCTTAGCGGAACTGTGGTGGGACGTCGGCCAGTCGGAAGACCAAGGAAGAGGTGGATAGACGAAGTGAGAACAGATGCTAAAGAGATATTGAGGGTGCATGGACAACTGGAGGAGGGCAGCCAGGGACAGAGATACTTAGAGGCGGATGCTGGAGGAGGCTAGGGCCCGACTTGGGCTGTAGCGCCATAGGAGAGAGAGAGAGAGAGAGAGGGGGGGGGGGAGCATAGAACATTTATGGGATGAGCTAAAACAAAGACTTCATACCCCAAACGCGATCCCAGAGCTTATTGTCGCAATAGAAGAAGAGTGGCTTAACATCCCACAAGAAACAATAGCGAGCTTGATTAGATCTATGCCTAACCGTATCAGAGCAGTTATCAACGCAAGAGGAGCTCATACCCATTATTAAAGCATTAATAATAATTGTTAAATTTTTAATTATCAAAGATCCTTTTTGTGTTAGCAGTAAAAAAAGTTAATTTGCTTGATACAGTCATTTTTCAATGTTAAACATAAGTCAAAATAAATTTTTATAAATGCATACTCATAAATATTAAAGCATATTAAATTATCTTTCATTTTTTGGTATATTCCATCTATGCAATTTAGTTTTATCCTAACTACGGTTTTTTTGCAATTAAAATTTCTTTCATTTCATAAATGTCTAATTGTAAGTTAAATTTAATCATCTCAAATGTGATTCCATTAGTTTCCGTTTGTTTTTACAAAAACAATGAAAATTGATGTGTCCTGTCCTATATCCTGAATATTAAACAGGCAAAAGTCAGTGAAGGCACTCTATTCCTTTAGGGGTTAACTAAAATTAAATTTTTTTATAATTTTGGTAGGAATATAGTAAAAATATCGATTTTTAAGTATGGGATGGTATTCTTTCAGAATAACAGACTCGGTAAAACACAGGTTCAAATAAAATAAATGTATTAAGGATATTTATATAGAGTAAAGTCTAAATAATATTCTGTCTTCGCTCCGGCTTCGAAGAAAGCCCCCTCAGCGGACGTCTGTAAAAGAAAACTAAATTGTATTTATTATTATCAAGAACGTAACAACAATATTATTAAAAGACAGAACATTATCACGCTACAGGGAATCAATCTATATACATAATTATACAAAGACTCGCAGTCGCATTACACTTCAATCCAGTGTAATTACAGATACTCCCGCAATCAAAATATCGACACAGAGCTACCCATCCAACAACTCCGGATGGGAGATGGCAGACGCATCTCTTCAATACAGAGTAACGTCGCCCAGGCAGAGTTCTGACTCCAACTGCCAGGTTGAGTTCCTTTATAGTTCAGTACACTAAGTGGAACTACCTTCATGGTCCTCAATTCTCTTCCTAAATACACTCTCGGTAGCCATCACTCCTTGGTTCCATCGGAGAGAAGACCACACGTCCACACATCGGAGAGAAGACCTTAGTAGAAGTGCCACACGTCTCCGAAATGATGCCGGGCGAAAGGATATCGTTACAGTATCTCTGTTCAGAATAAAATTAAAATGCCCGAATTACAATGAATAAATAATGTATGCGAATGATTTTCCATGCTTTGCTAGAAACTATAGGAACCTGTAATTGCCTATTATAGTTTAGTTACTGCGAATACCACAGACGCCTCTGCAATGGCACTTTCGTATAAAGTTCTTCTACTGTATCTTTGCACAATAAGTTAGTGATGTTGATTATAGTTACTTTCGATTATTCGTTACAAATCGTTACTTTCGTATTTGAGTACCGGTAATCATATTGAGAATCGTATTTCTCAGTAGGTAGGTATTTTGTATAAAGTAATCATTTACAGTATTCGTTATTTTGATTACTATGATTGCTTTTGTATTTGAGTACCGGTAATCATATCTAGAATCGTATTTCTCAGTAGGTAGCTATTTTGTATAGGTATTCCGATATAACAACGACCTTCACCTATCTGTTTAAGGGATAAAAATGATATGATTACTATGATTACTTTTGTATTTGAGTACCGGTAATCATATCGAGAATCGTATTTCTCAGTCGGTAGGTTTGTATAGGTATTCCGATATAACAACGACCTTCACCAATCTGTTTGAGGGATAAAAATGATTTTATTACTATGATATGATTACTTTTGTTACTTTTGCATTTGAGTACCGGCAATCATATCGAGAATTGTATTTCTCAGTAGGTAGGTATTTTGTATAGGTATTCCGATATACCTAATAACGACCTTCACGAAGTACGAAGTAATCAGAGTAGATACAATAGTCGTTACTCGCTCTGTTACGATTGGCACAAAGTAATCAGAGTAATCAAAGTAGATATAATAGTCGTTACTCGCTCTGATACGTTTGGTACGAAGTAATTAGAGTAATCAAAGTAGATACAATAGTCGTTACTCGCTCCGATATGATTGGTATGAAGTAACGAAGTAATCAGAGTAATCAAAGTAGATACAATAGTCGTTACTGCTCTGATACGATTGGTACGAAGTAATCAGAGTAATCAAAGTAACGATTTGTCTCTCTGTAGAGTAATCGTTACTTTCGGTATTCGTAAGTAACGAGATACTTTGTAACGAATAATTACTTTTTCAACATCACTAGCACAAGTATGACATTATTCACGAATTATTTTCAACGAAAAATTTGTTTTCGTTTATAAATGCTCAAAGTCTGTTCGTGCGTTGCCCGCCCCTGCAATGCTTGGAGCCGATCTACCGATGGATCCTTATGTACAGTTTATTAGCATGGCTTATGCACTAGATGTAAACAGTAGTTGATACGGATGTCGTTATCAGCAACGAACGAGATGGCTATTTGGTTGTGTCAGAATATTTTTGGATAAGTTACGTGTATAAATCTTTCAAAATTAAATTATAATTTTATTTTTCATAAAAATACATTTTTGCGCCACATAATATTTCTATCAGCTCTTTTGTAGCTGGAATGTTGTGTGCGTCACTCAGTTTTGTCGCGTTTAGCGGTTTTTATTCTTGTTTATTATGCAAATATTTTAAATCAGTCTTATTTATCTACGGCTACGGTTTCTGTTACACGAAAGCGTTTATTGACTTCATTTTTTCGTTGTCCGGTCGTCGTGATTATCTTTATCAGCGGCGACTTTGACCTTTCAGTAATTAATAGAAATCAATTAATGTTAACGCTAAAAACATCAATACAAGAAAATACTATTAATTTTAGTAAACTTCTACGCTTGAACTGAGTCATTATTCAAAAAAATATGTAGGTATATTATTCTTCTTTTTCTTCTTCCTTCTTGTATGTAGGCTTTAAAGCCTGTTTCTTCTTCAATATTAGCCTCCTAAATTGTTTAATTAAGTTATGGGACTAACCATTTAAAAATTTATTACAACTAAGTGACTACAGCTGTTTCGGCAGAGTGCCTTCTCAAGTGATATAGTTTACAATGTGTTTGCCTTTTTAAGTCTTTAACTGAAGAGGTTGGAGTGGGGAGCTGTTTGTCTCGAGTTGGTCATTCAGAATTATATCCGTATTTTTCAATTTATTAATTTCCATAGATTCTAAAAAAGATAGCTTAAGGCCTTTATTTTGAATATGCAGAATTTGAAACTCTTCATTGAAAGAATGATTATGATCTAGAAGGTGAAGTGCGTATGTAGAAGTGTCTGTTTTTCTATTGTTGAAAGCCCTTTTGTGTTCTGCTATCCGTTTGTCAAAGGTTCTGCCAGTTTGACCGATGTAAGTTTTCGGACAGTCATCACATAAGTTGTTGTTAGTTCTGAAAGCTGGTGCTATTCCTTTCTTTTTTATGTATCTGGCTATTTTTGTTGTTATCTTGCCAGTGTATGTGAGAGAGCAGAAGGTACTGGGTTCTTTCTGTGGTGGTGGATACACTAATTTCAGGGCTTTCTTATGGAGTTTTTGGTTTAAAATTTTATTAACTGTTTGTTCGTTATAGCCATTGTTTACTGCTATTTGTTTAATGATGTTTAGCTCTATCTCGAAGTTATTTTTTGTCATGGCAATTTCTGTCAGTCTATGTATCATGCTATGGTAGGCTGCTAATTTGTGCTGTGTAGGATGGGATGATGGATTGTGTATAGTTGTGTCAGTATGGGTAGGTTTATGATATACGGAGAACTCATGTTTGTTGTGTAGTCTGGTAATCGTTACATCTAGAAAGTTTATGGAATCGAAAGCATACTAGTATGCTTTACAGGAACTAACTTGACCAATTTCTATCATACATTAATTCACTTCATAGTAATATTGAGTTTACAATAGAAACAGAACAGAACAATTCCATAAACTTTTTAGATGTAACGATTACCAGACTACACAACAAACATGAGTTCTCCGTATATCATAAACCTACCCATACTGACACAACTATACACAATTCATCATCCCATCCTACACAGCACAAATTAGCAGCCTACCATAGCATGATACATAGATTAACAGAAATTCCCATGACAAAAAATAACTTCGAGATAGAGCTAAACATCATTAAACAAATAGCAGTAAACAATGGCTATAACGAACAAACAGTTAACAAAATTTTAAACCAAAAACTCCATAAGAAAGCCCTGAAATTAGTGTATCCACCACCACAGACCACAGAAAGAACCCAGTACCTTCTGCTCTCTCACATACACTGGCAAGATAACAACAAAAATAGCCAGATACATAAAAAAAGAAAGGAATAACACCAGCTTTCAGAACTAACAACAACTTAAGCAAATATATTAAGAACAATAAAAGCCGAAAGAGAAAGCAACTACAGAGTGGTGTGTACAAACTAACGTGTGATGACTGTCCGAAAACTTACATCGGTCAAACGGGCAGAACCTTTGACAAACGGATAGCAGAACACAAAAGGGCTTTCAACAATAGAAAAAGAGACACTTCTACATACGCACTTCACCTTCTAGATCATAATCATTCTTTCAATGAAGAGTTTCAAATTCTGCATATTCAAAATACAGGCCTTAAGCTTAAGCTATCTTTTTTAGAATCTATGGAAATTAATAAATTGAAAAATACGGATATAATTCTGAATGACCAACTCGAGACAAACAGCTCCCCACTCCTCAACCTCTTCAGTTAAAGACTTAAAAAGGCAAACACATTGTAAACTATATCACTTGAGAAAGGCACTCTGCCGAAACAGCTGTAGTCACTTAGTTGTAATAAATTTTGTGGAAGTATAGAAAACTAACGTTTTCAGTGTTTTATTGTTACATTTAGGTATATTATTGATTGAAACATTTCATGATACAAAAAAAACTTGCGTGCATATAAATAGGCACATTTAAAAATTTGGTCATTTTTGATGTCTCGAATTACCTAAACGTGTTATCCGATTAAAGTAATTTTTTTAATATGTTATAGCCTTATTCTTTGACAATATCGCTGTAATAATATTGTTGCTAAACAGGTAAATTCATCGTATGCCGGGTGTACGAATCAAACTGTGTTTTTTTTCTCAAAGTTCGCATCACCCTGTGGAATATTCTAGCATTTATAAAATACTGTAATTAAAACCCAACTATAGCCTCAGGTTTTCTTAACATACTGTTTTTTTATTCATTCGCTTATGTTGAATAATAAAAACGTTAGGTACTTTAACAACTACCCATGTTCTTCATCAGTACAGGGTGTTTCTAAATAAGTGCGACAAACTCTAAGGGGTAATTCTACATGAAAAAAATAATGAGTTTGCTTTATAATCGTATGTCCGCAAATGCTTCATTTCCGAGATATGGGATGTTGAATTTTTTCTTACAAACTGACGATTTATTTATTGCACATTTTTTGACATACAATTAAGAATTTTATATTCACCATTGGCGTGCATAAAGGTAATATGATAGGTTATACTACCCATAGAGGCAAAATCTGGATTCATCTGTAAACAGAACGTTTTCCCAGTCATTATTCCAGTTTACGTGTGCTCTGGCAAAACTGCAATCTAGCTTTGCGGTGGTTTGCAGCTAGGCCTGTAGCTGATATTCGAATACGCAAGTCATGAGCAACAACGGTCTTCTAACAGTATCTTCTTCTTCTTAAAGTGTCTATCCGTTCCGGATGTTGGCGATCATCATGGCTATCTTGACTTTGTTTACCGCAGCGTGGAACAGAGTTCAGTTGTAGTCGTGTTATACCACTTTCGTAAATTTTGAAGCCAGGAAATGCGTCGTCTTCCCAGTTCTCTTTTACCATTTACAACGGTATCAATGCTGGGATGAACCGCACTAAAGTTCCATTAAAACATTCATTGACGTGGTATATCGTGCTCTTAAAGCGCATAATCTAATAAAATAGACCACAGTAGTACCTCGGAATCTACCTTATCAGGGACGTCTGCTGTAGTCGTTCATTTCGCTCACTAAAGCGTTAGACAATACTAGAAATTGATGTATGTGAAACTCCCAACCTCTGACCGATAGCATGGTAGCTAATCCTTCGCTATAAAGGTCACTGCTTGAACACACTCATCACGGGCCACGGGTCAAATTCCTTGTAGCGCATTCCATTTCCACCAAACAACAAAAAAAATACGGATATAATTGAAACTTTAGATGATAAATCTACTAATTTTTACAACAAACGAGACACTTTTTGACAGGGCCTATTTTACCACTAGGCCCGTGAGGCACCTGCCTCGGGCCCGTATTTGAATGGGGCCCGGAAAGATCACCAAACAAAACATATCCAAAAAAACCAAAAGATCACCAAAAACGTTTATTACAATAACAAAACAAATTTTCAAAATTATCTTTCATTTTACGAACAAGCAATGATAAATGATAACCATAAGTGTTATAATTAAGTGGATATGCGCAACCTTTCGGCTTCAATGCTCTTTAAATGCATTCATTTTTTCGAATCCTCAAAAAACTAATAAATATTTTTAAAAAATTTAGACGCAGAATGAAAGATTACATTATTACCGAGGGCCGAATGTCCCTTAAAACAAATAAAAAGTTTTTTTTGAATAAGATATGTATTTAAAATTAAAAACCATACTCAATTTTCTCTTTTTTCACCACTGTAACTTATTAAAATAAACATTATCGAAGATTTCAGGGACTTTCGGCCCTCGGTACTAACGTAATCTTTCATTCTGCGTTTAAATTTTTCAAAAATACTTATTAGTTTTCTCAGGCTTCGAAAAAACGAATGCATTTAAATAGCATTGAAGCCGAAAGTTTGCGCCTATCCCCTTAAACAATGTTTGATTGTTTAAATATAAATTTTATTAATTGTTAATAAAAAATTTATTTTCTTGTGCAACTATATTTCTATTAAATAATTAATATATTATTTAAAAAAGTTATTATTATTATTAAATTATATTTAGGGGCCCGAAAATTCTGTAGTGCCTCGGGCCTGATTTGAAGTAAAATAGGCTCTGCTTTTTGACTGTTAACAATTTCACATTTACTAAATTGTGCTTATAGCCCACTTTAGGCTTGTTTATTAGACTAAGCAGAAAATATATTGATGAAAAATAGGACTAGTTGTTAAAGTACCTAATTTTTTTATTATCCAACATAAGTGAATAAATTAAAAAACAAAATGTAAGAAAACCTGTAGCTATATTTCAATCGGACAACAGATTTACGAAATTTGCGTTAATTTCTTGAAGAAGTGTTGTAGATTAGTATCCGGTTATTTTTGCGGGTCAGAATATTACTCGTAGATGAACAGTCCATTGAAATGTTATACATTTTTTAGGCCTTGGCTGTTGTTTTTTAGAGGACGTTTTTTTATTTCGTTAATGTGAAGGGGGGGGGGGGTCAGCAGAAGCTTACATTCAAGTTTGTGGGGTTCCCCGACCGCAATCTTGGAAAATGGGGTGCAAAGGTTTCTCGCGCTGTATCTCGTAAACTAGCAACCCTATATACAGAAAATTTAATGAAATATAAAATGTAGTAAATTAAATTTTCTGTAATTTTATTTTCATTAATTTAAATTTTAAATATTTTTTCAAAATTGAAAAACTGACATTTTTATATTTTTACTTGTTTCAAATACATAGAAACAATAAAGACAAAATATTAGTTTATTCTAAGGGTCTTTCGGCCCTCGGTAATAATTAAATTTTTGATTCTGAGTTTAAATTTTTCAAAAATACATACTTAGTAGTTTTACCAGGGTTAAAAACAAATGAACACCATGTCTATGGTGATATTTTTCAAATTGAACATTAGCTATCTTTGTCACACCGCCTAGTGAGAACAATAGTGGCGAAACACGAAAATCGCAACGTTTTTGAGTTAAGTCCAATCGACATCTAAATATGCCCTCTTTTATGTGCAATATCGGCTAACAATTATTTAATTTCCTTATTAGAGGGCGCGTACAAGTCTTTATGGTAAATTTATGATCTTTATGGTGCAAACTTTATATCAACACTGGCGAATCTGTAATTACGCCGTGCCTGCATGTATTTGAAATATTAGATATTTTATTAAAGATGGTAGTACAATGTGCAATAGTGGCGAATGAGCACTTTTGTCTGTGTGGTCGTTTTTGCTTTTGTGTTTGTTTTGTGTAAAAAGAAGTCTTACAAAATAAATCAATTCCTTCTACCCACAATCATTTCTTTAGTAGTTTGAAATACGAAACATATGTGAGTGAAATTAATGATGAATTTAATTTTACTATTCATAGTTCTTTTGCTTACTTTTTATCTTTTGTCATGGTTATCGTTTTCTTGTTAACAGACATAATGTTAATAATTGTTACTTAAGATCTTATTTTGTTATTTTTCTATTGTACTTTAGTTTCATTTTGCGTATAACTGGTGTGTATAATAAAATATTTTATTTGATGCGTTTAATTTATTTTTAAAAGTAATTTTTTTAATTATTTAAAACAGAAACTAAACTGTTTTAGTATAGTAGTAGTAAAGTATAGTGGCGAAACATCAAATTAAACATCCTCGATAATGCAATAATGGCGTAACGCAGAAAAAGGATCAAAAATAAATACAATCTCCATCTTTTCTTCAAATAAAATTACTTCTACTAATTGGTTTAAATGACTAGAAGCATATTATTAGAAAAATTCTGCAAAATGATTACCCATTAGTCAGTTATACTGTTTAGCAGTTTCATCAAAACTTCAAATACGATTATCTCTAAATGTTCATTTTGAAGTTTCGCCACTATTGTTCTCACCAGGCGAACAATGCACTCAGTAGAAAACGTTTTGTAATGTTACCTAAAATATTAAGCAGTTATTTATTTCCACTACATTGTTAATAATTAACACGTTGATGGACAGTACTTCAAATGTATAAGCAAGTGTTGTGAGACTATGTATTTTGCAAAGTAGAATAGGGACATTGCTGAATTTCTTTTAACACTTATAGTTTATAGAAACAACGAGTTTATGAAATTATACTTCTTTAGGTGCATTGGGAGTAAATTTATATGTGCACGAATTCATCAAAAGTCTTGGTCCTGGGCATAGCTGAAGCGTTAAACGTGCTCTGATTGGGTAATTACAACGACCTGTCAATAATTGTTCAATATGTCAGTTATGGGTAAACAAATGTGTATATTAGTTTTTATTGTTGTGAGGGCAGAGAAAAACGCAAGATTATAATTGTAGTGATTTTTTGAATAGTTTTTAAAAGCAACAGGTAAGCATGTAATTGTAAATGTTTCAGTATCGTAATAAAAAACTACATAGGTACCTACCTATTTGGAAAATGTAAAATAAACCTACCTAGTATGTAATGCTTGATTTACATCATTTGATTACCAACAAAATTTCTACCAATATTCATCTAATATTGTTTTCTTACTCTATGTTTTGTTGTATTTTAATGAGTCAATTCCACAAAAATCAAATTAATTTGGTTAAATTCATTACTGTGAAAAGTTTAAAACGTTCAGTTGGTTTATCTTCCAACATGATGCATATATGTCTCTGTAGCCAAGATCTGAAGATGCTTGAATTTCAAAACTAACCGTGCCAATGTATGTGGGTTCAGTCCCCAGTACAATCCGATAAGTGATTGCTGGCGGGTTGTGCATAGAACAAATTAATAGTGGAAGGGATTGCTCATTTCTATTGCTGTCTGCTAGGAGTTCACATCGTAGTGAACAATATCTACGAACGTAATTTTCAGATTCCAACTAAATTTTTGAAACGGCAACCACGCATTTGTGGCACCGGCGATTAAGGTCACCCACCAGCTCTCGCTTGTTGGATTGTACAAACTTTAATTTTATTTATACATTTTATGATTGTAAGTATATTTTAAGTAAGTAAGTATTTAGTTAAAATTTTTCCAACAATTATTGTTCAGAAATCATTTTTGTGGCATTTTTCAATGTGTTTGTGTGTGTTTTATTCTTTTATTTTTTTAATTTTTGGTATTGTTTTAATAAAAATTTTTGAAACGTAGTAAGTATTAAAATTAGTTTAATATTTAAATAAAATATAAATAAACTGTTTAAAGTATATTAATTTCATTGAAATCATAATAATAGCAGTATAACTTCTTACATGCGTACAAAGTACACACACATTCTTTTTTTTAATATATTTTGTAAACATGTGGACTACAACTACAACTATGGACATCTTATCACATTTCATATGCATGTGCAGATGTAATGTGACATTTTTTGACACCGATTTTTTGTTGTTATTTTAAAAAATGTTGTCTATAGTCACATTACATCAATGGAAATTGGGTGTCTATAGACCTTCTGTAAATCAATGTGTTAAAAAAGACACCAAAATTTCTGCAAAAACGTATACCTAGGTTTTCTTTATATAGGTGTACATCCAAAAACAATTTCAAGTACATACCTGGCTTTGAACATGGTCTTTTGTTGCTTATTTCCCTGGTGTATAACTATAACCTAAAACTGCAGATGGATTTTGTGATTGAAATTCAATTTTCGATTCAACAACAAGTATTTGCTGATTATATATTACAGTCTTTGGTCGTTTAAACATAAAATAATATCAAGAGAACAAAACTGTACACCATTTAAAAAAAATTGGTACCTTAAAAAAACTAAAGCAGTCTTAATAAGACAAACATGTTTAGGTGGTAAAATCTAAGATAAACTTCTTTCCTGTCATTCCTTTGACTGTCAAAGTGTTCATAATAGCCTCGTGGTAGTTATTAAACCTCACCATTTTGTGGGAAGGTCCATGTAAATCATTATTGGTCATTAAAGAAATCAGTTCTTCAAACATCTCTGATCTTTCCACACTACTTCCATGTTCTTTTGTCCATCTGGTCATCCAGAAGCCCCTAACTTTAATATCTTTGAAGATTAGTGCAGACGTTGGGACTGTAACAGGCTCTCTAGACATACCTCCGTAGGTAACTATAGGACTACCATTCTGTAAGTATCTCATAATGTCCAAGGCACTTTTTCCTCCTACACAGTTCAGAGCCAACTTCGGCTTATCAACGGCTCCTCTAAATATATCTGTACTCCTTATTTCCTCCTCTGTAAGAACATATGTAGCCCCTAAATTCTGCAAAAACTTCCTTAGTTCGTCTATTTCTGGTCTGTTTCTTACTACGTTAACTGTTCGTACACCCCAGGACTTACATAGTTGTATCACATTCTGCCCACAAGCTGAATTTGCTCCGTTTTGAATAACAGTGTCTCCAGGTTTCAATGCTGTAAAATCTCTTAACATCCTATATGCTGTACAAGGATTCACAGTTAAGGTAGCTGCTTCGACTAATCCCAATTTTTTCGGAACTTTCAACACATTATTCGAATTTAACACAATGTGGGTACGCCAAGTACCCAAGTTATTTGTAAGAGGCACTACATGGTCTCCTTGACTGATACCAACAACCCCAGAACCGACTTTTTCCACGACTCCAACTCCTTCATTCCCGGGCACTGCAGGTAGTTCTGGCTTGGAGGGGTATTTCCCTTGAATGGTGTTAATGTCTGCTGGGTTCACGGGTGCTGCTAACATTTTAATAAGTACCTGCTGCTCGTTGGGGTCTGGTATACGTTCCTCTTCTAAATTTACTACCTTCAGTGGATCTCCATATTCAAAATAAATCAGCTTAGATGACGTTGTACTCGAAAATCTTTTATATACATTGGAAATGTTAGTGTAGTTAAATAATTTAGTTGATTTCATGACTGTTGATATTGTTTTCGATTAAAAAAAATACCGAAAGAACTAGTCTTTAAAGTTCATGAAGGTTAGAAACGATTTGAAATGTAAGTGACAGTGACATTTGAGTGACAGTTTTCTGTTCTGTGACAGAATGGACAGAACGTTAAAAAAAACGCTGTGTCTAGGTACACGCTAACGTGTACGCAAATAAAAAAGTTAGGTACACGCGAATTAAACTTCATCAAGCCAGTGACGTTATTATTTAGCGTGCACAGTGACTTTATATTTTGGTACACGCTATTTTGATATGTTTAGTGTTTGTTTTTTGTTTGATAGAAAATATTTTTATTAACGGAAGGGGAAGGGAAGCAAAACTATTCAGATGTTTCAAACTTAATTGTAATAAAAGAATGTGTAGGTATATAAAAATATATATTCAGGTTATCAAAATGAATATAAGTTAACATGATATAAAATATCCAAAATACTGTTAAAATAATTTTTATACGTAAGTTAATTATACCAGTTTATATTGATGTTTATTTTTGCTGTGGTGTTTATTTTTATTTATACAGGGAGTTGCACTTGTTACGATTTTCATACAAAATTGGTTATAACTTTGTAAATACCCTGTATAACATTATAAACCTAAATAAACCCAAATAAAATAATAAATCATATATTTTTATGGAAGTTAAGAAGAGTTCGATCATAAAATAAAATATAGGGTGTTCCATTTAAAAAACATAAGTTTGGTCTGCTACTATGTAATCGAACGCCCTGTAACATTCTACCTAATTTTGCAATATGAAGCTCAAAGTTTGCTACAATTTTTGTTACTAACTTGTATTAATTGCTATCTATTACTATAGCGGATCTACTGAGTTTTGTCACACTAATCAATGGCCCCGTATATTTTATCTTATTACTTCTGCTACCCTTAATCACGAATTTGTGTCCTTTATCTTTTTCATACTGTTTTAGAATGTTGTTAAACTCATTAAAAAGAACTAAATAATTGTCCACACTCCATAGTTAATTAAAAAAAAAACTCTTTACAAATCAATATTAAAGTGTAAACATAACGCGATTAGACAAATTCTAACCACACTGTGACACTCGCAATACTTACAGATACTTAATACCACAGCATACACGCGGCTCAAATTAGCGTGTACCAAAAACCCAGTCGTAGTACACGCTAAATAATGACGGCATTGACTTGATGACATTTAAGCGTGTACCTAACTTGATTATTTGCGTACACGTTAGCGTGTACCTAGACACAGCGTAAAAAAAAGGGGGGAGATCTTTTTAAATTTTTTGTGTTGTTATATTGCTCATGAACAAGAGCTGTATTTGTTTCTCTCTTTTATAAACGTATATTACCTTTTATCTTTTGTTAGTAGTCCTGTTAGAACTTTGCGAAAACAGAAAAAGGTTAGATGTCAAAGCATAGAGAATTTAAAATTTTCTGTGTCAAAGTCAAAAGTCAAAAACAAAAAGTAAGGTTTATGATTTGTTTGTACAAGTAGTACACAGTAGGTTTTTTTAAAAATATATTTTAATGAGAAGTACAGTTTTTGCATGGAAAAAAATGTAGGATTTTGATTAAAATTCACAATGCTCTCTGTATGCTGTGATAATAGTAGGCCATTCTAAGCTGTGATTTAGCTAAGTTAAATTTTAGAATATTATAACTCTTTTAACACAATGTGTGATGAAAGCGAAATAACTAATAAAATTAGAGAAACAAAAAGGCAAACCGAAGCCTTAAAGACACAACTACAAAATTTGATAGACGAGGGAAAGAATTTAGTATGTCCCTCACAGTCAAAAGTAGAACTTTCAGCATCAGCTAATGAAGCAAAGGAACCCCTAAAATCCCCAAATACAGTACAAATAATTAAGTCTTACGAAACGAAACATTCCAAACCAATACAAGGAGCCATTCCAGCGAAGACTAAAGCAGACTCATCAAAGAAACCGAAATATTATGATATAACTCAAACCAGAGAGTACATGAAGAAGCAGAAGGAAAGACGGATAGAACAGTCAAAGGCTCAAAATGATGCAAAGCTCAAACTTGAACTGCAGAAAAAGAAATTGCAAGAATTGCATAAGAAGTCGTTGGAGTTGCTAGCCAAAAACGTACAAGCCAAAAGGGAGAGGTCAAAATCTAGGGATAGAAATACTTATATAAGGCCAGATAATGCTAGCAATTTGGCAAGTAACTTAAGAAAAGCCAAATCTATGGATAAATTACATCAAGTTGTTCAGGTCAAAAATCCAAATTTGTTATACCCTCCTTCACCTGATTTTGGCAAAAGGTTGAAACAAAACCCTCCAGCTAAGAAAGGTAGGTTTACTTTTGTCTATTTAATGTTATATAATAATAATTTATCATTCATACCACACATATTGATAACATTTCAAAGTCACTTTAACTGCTAGGTTTTATCAAATGCTGTGCTAAGGATTTTATTAATATCCCTTCTATTAAAATATTAGGCTGTTCACTAGTGACACCTCACTTTAATTACTGCTCATGTGGCTGGTTCCCCACTCATTATCGCCATTCTCTTAGCCATTATTCCTAAGGGGGGTTGGCTTCAATAAATACATTTCTCCATAGGTTTCTATCTTGGGTCATATCAACATCAATCCTCTTTACCGACATGTCCCTGCTTTTTCCAGGACCTCGCAATTCAGCAATTCTTATTAACATCTCAATGTTGAACACGACAAAACCATCTTAACCTATGCTTCCCCATTTTTTCATCAATTGGTGCCTTCCCAAGATAGATGCTTGCCATAATATGATCATTATTTATTTTATCCTTTTTTGATACTCCACTCATCTATCTAAGCATTGTCATTTCTGCCACATTCATTTGTTGTTAATCTTTCTTTTTAACTGCCGAGCATTCAATTCAGTCATTCAATAGCCGGTTGCGTCGTTCAATAGCCGGTCTTATGGCTGTTTTATAGAATTTTCCCTTCAGCTTCATTGTAATTTTTCTGTCACACAACAAATTACTTGCTTTCTTCAATTTCATCCATCCAACTCTAATTCTATTGCATGGATCTCCATCTATTTCCCCATTACTCTGTAATACCTATCCTAGGTATTTAAAACTCTCACTTTTCACAATCATTTTACCAACCAAAGATATCATTTTATTTGTAGTAACTCCATCTTTAAACGAACATTCCAAATACTCTGTATTTGTCCTACTAAGTTTTAAACCTTTTTGCTCAAGAGTTTGTCTCCACTGTTCCAGATTTTGTTCTAAGTTGCCTTTACTATTTCCCACCAACACCACATCATCTTTTATCTGATCCAAAACTAATGAGAATAAATAAAGAATAATCACTGAGCCTTGGTGCAATCTTACTTTTACATGAAATTTATCAGTCTCTCCCACACCTGTCCTAACACTAGTTGTTACTCCCTCATACACATCTCTCACAATCTTTACATATTCACCCGGGACTCCTTTCTTATTTAGTGCCTACCACAGAATCTCTCAAAGAACTCTATCATATGCTTTCTCAAGATCAATAAAGACCATATGAGCGTTTGTTTCTTTATTCCTGTATTTTTCCATCAACTGTCTTATAATGAAAGTTACATCTGTGGTTGATATTCTCTGCATAAAGCCAAATTAAATATCGGATTTTTAGGTTTCTTGAAGTACCTTTGTCTTTGTTTAAATATTTGTATTTTTTCTTTGTTTAAATAAATAATAATAATTGTATAACCTTGTCAGGATTCATTGTCAGATTCATCCAAAGTAATATTGATTTTCATCTTACAGCTGATGTACCAAAAGAAGAACCAGAAAAAATAGTAATTTTGGCAAGAAATTTTACCAGGCAAGGCGTCAAGCAGGCAGAACCTACAAAGGAACCTGCTGATGTTCAATTAAACCAAAAATTAAGCAAACGGTTAGAGCAACATAGTGCTAAAATCACACAAGAAGACTCTAGTCAAAATCAGAATTTAAATGAGAAAATCACTGACACTATTCTTTCAAAACCAAGCAACAAATATAAAAATTTGGAACATCTCAAATCCAGAAAATTATTTACTGCCGATGGTGCGGAAAATAAAAGTGTAGATTTTGCTGTAAAACATACCGAACCATCTGTTAAAAACATTCTAGAATACAAGTCACCCAATTTGGATCTCTCCAGTGTGACAACACGACAAAGTACAGAAGACAAAAAAGTAAGTACTAACAAGTTTGCAACAATAGTCCTTTATTTGTCATATTTTTTATGTAATGAGCTGTAGAAATAATAGCTTTGTTTGTGGAGAGTCCATGACTGGTTTCTGACTGATTCGCATGCGCAGTTCCGTTTTCAATCGCCTCCATGAACAAATAGATCAGTAAGGATCTGTTTTTAGGTGGATGTGAGAGGTGGCATTAAGATTTTTGTGGATAAAGTTAGGTGATAACTTCGTTAATAATAATTGATTTATGCTCCTTCTCAAATATGTCCAGAACATTAATAAAAAAAAATAAAATATTTAAAAATTTCAAAAAATTTCGTTTTTTTTTCTACTTTTTTTGCTATAACTTAAAAACTATTCATTTTAGAACAAAGTCCTATAGGAATAAAACAAAAATAATTAAATTTTCTATCAGATGCGATTGGTTAAAAATGTCTTAATTTATCACCCTTGCTTCAAAATAGCAATAAATATAAAATAAGGGGGCAAAACAAGCCTGTCCTTATTCAATGATTTTCCATCACTTAGGTTACACTTGGAACCTTCCTAATTCGCTTAGAAAATTTTTGTAATGTGCTAAAACCGTACACCAAATTTCATTAAAATTGACTTACTAGATTTTGCATAATAATTTTGCAATCTAAACTTTTTTTAAAAAATTAAAATTTTTTAAAATCTTGCACAACAAAAACTAGAACATACAAAGATTTGTCAATTTTTTTACATATAAAGAAGTACTCCACCTATCTAATGCACTTTACAGAATTGAAATTGGATTATTTAAGCAGCCTCAGCAATGTTTTAAAGTTATAAACAATTTTTTGGCTTATAAACAAATTAGTGCTGTGGCCAGGAGGGAGTGCTACGGGCTCCTTTATTTAGATGGACTTACCCAAGTTTTTTATGTATTTTGACCCGTAGAACACGAATTTTTTGGGTAACAGTTGATGCGGATGTCGATAAGATTGTTATAAACAAAGAACTTGACGAATTACATAAAATCGATTTTTCGCAACATAAAACATTTTTTTGTATTTCTTGGGTAATGCTAAGCAAAAAATGTTCCTACAAGTTTTTTCGTAGGATGCATAGTTTTTGAGATAAACGCGGTGGAACTTTCAAAAAAATCGAGAAATTGCAATTTTTGAACGTGAATAACGTTTGATTAAAAAATAAAATAGCAATTCTGCTGACAGCATTTGAAAGTTTAAGTCAAATTATACCGGTTTTAATTATTTGCATTGCTAAAAATTAATTTTTTATTATTAAACAAAGCTATTTGTTTATAAGCCAAAAAATTGTTTATAAATTTAAAACATTGCTGGGGCCCCTTAAATAATCCGATTTTAATTCTGTAAAGTGTATTAGATAGGTAGAGCACCTCTTTATATGTAAAGAAATTAGCCAACTTCTAAATGGTCTACTTTTTGTTCAGAAAGATTTTAAAAAAGTTCAAATTTTTAGATTGCAAATTTATTATGCAAAATTTATTAGGTCGATTTTAATGCAATTTGGTACACGATTTAAGTATGTTACAAAGAATTTTCTAAGCGAATTACTAAGGTTCTAAGTGCCACAAAGTGGTTAAAAAATATTGAATAAGAACAGACTTATTTTGCCCCCTTATTTTGTATTTATTGCTATATTGCAGAAAAGGTAATACCTTAAGACATTTTTTATCAGTCGTATATCATACAAAATTCAATTAACTTTATTTTATTTCTCTACGACTTTGTTTCAAAACGAATCGTTTTAAAGTTATAAGCAAAGAAAACAGAAAAAAATCGATGTTTTTCGAAATGTTTAAATATTTTAATTTTTTTATTAATGTTCCGGGCATATTTGAGAAGGAGCATAAGTCAATTATTATTACTGAAGGTGTCACCTAACTTTATCTGCAAAAATCCGAATGCCACCTCTCACATCCAAAAATAGACGTTTTTTCGCAGATCCTTACTGGTCTAAAATCTAATGTATTTTGATGTGCTGTATGAAAATGGTTCGATAATTGGTTGACTGGTTAACTGGTTATAGAAATTATTGTGCAAATTCAGAGAAGTATTTTTATATTTCGGCAGAAATACATTAAATATGTTGTTTTTTTTTGTTTTTGCAAAATCTGTTTATATTCCTTCTCAATTCACTGTGTTCTTGTCTGTTACTTTCACTATTGTTTGTTAAATTTTTTATTCCTATTTTTCTAACTGCTTTTGCTACTTTTTAACTCATCATATCAGTCTTTTGTTTTATTGTGTTTTCTATTAGTTTTCATTGTTTCTTTATTCGTTTTTAAACTGGTTTTTCTTCATTTTTCTTCTGTGTTAAATTGTTTTCTGATTTTTTGTTCATTTTGTACCCTGCTCTTACCAAAAATGGTCTATATAATATCTTTTCTAAGTAGTTGAGTGCTTTTTATATCGCTATTTCTCTTTCTGTCGCAAACCCTATGATTGTAACACTCCAATAATCATCTATACCACAATTACAATAAATATGCACTAGAAATAAACAAACCAAGATACGTTAAATGTTATGAGGAGCATTCCCAAATTATAATTTAACTTGTATATACATTGTAAATCCCAAATCATGATTTACAAAGTTTATAAATTGTAAATCATGATTCGGTAGTGCTCCTCGTAACATTAAACGTGTCTTGGTTTGTTTATTTCTAGTGCATCTTTATTGTGATTTTAGTATAAGTGTGCACCTCTGTTTTTTCGCATGTGTTTTGCATGTTGGCATATAGAGGCTATCTGTTGGTGATCTAACACACTGAATTTTTTTACATATTATACACGTGGCATTTAGATAATATGCTGTTTTATGTCACCATGTAAGAAAGTTGTGATTAGCTTTTTTTGTTTGCGTCATTAGCATTTATTTCCTCCAATTTTTCAGAGCAGCCAAGATTTGGGTGCCAAGCCAAAAGAGCTCACCCCACTTTCAACGCCAATAAAACCCCCAGAAGAAACAAGAAAACACTCCAAAGAAATTCAGACCGAAACCATCCCCAAAGAATTCCCTAAATGGTTGGAAGAACAACCTCCACAAGCGTATCCCTTTAATTTTATGAATACCATAACCAGAAAGTTACACGAGGTCACTAATAGACAGAAAGATATAGGAATTCAAAACACGATAGTGTCAACAAAGGTTCACGAAAAAGTCGACGTTGTTGCCAGTGGTAAAAATCACGAGAATTCTAAACTAAGATCTTTTATATCACACAAATGCCTCAATTTAGATCCGGTGGCTATAGAACATTTAGAACTAGTACCGAAGAAAAATTTCGATGTTCTTAAAAGAATCTCGCATAGATCGACGCAAATCACTGAAACCGGAAGCGAATCTGACACTTCTAAAAATATTCCAGAAATATCTAGCGAAAGTGGTACCTCTTTAAAGAAAAACAAAGAGTCTGTGAGAAAAGTCTTATTGTCAGACAACTACGTAATAAACACTGATAAAATAGACAGTATGAAGCTCGTACCTCATAGTAAGAGTGGTACTACTATAAAATCAGACAGCCAGATACCCACGGAGACAAACCTAACAAAACAAAAGAAACTTGGCGACTATTCCACAAAAGAAAAGAAGATTACTGACAATTTAACAGTAGATAACGCTTATGGTTCAGATTTTGAGTCTGACATATCAAACGAAGAAAATTTCAATAGAAGCCGTAGATCTATCATCAGCTTCAATAGATCTCCATATAATAAAGCTTCATTTATTGAACCTGATCCGGGAAATGACGAAATTACTAGTAAAAGTCCAGTTTCTCATCAGAAAACTGTGTCTAGTGTCAACACCGAGATGATTCTCAGTAAGAATTCAAGATTAACTGAAAAAACTGATAGCAAAGTATCTTCGTTACAGAAAAGTACGTCAGACAAGTATAATACCTCAAGTACTCACTCGATTGGTACTTCACAACATGACCAAGGGAGTCTAGATACTCCAAAACCTGAAAGTATCAGTAGCATCAGTAAAGTATCTCCCGATTCAGTAAAACGTACTGACAACGTAAAAATTATCACTTCGAGCAAAAATTCCTCTGGCGGTACCGAATCAGTACTAACAAATTTGTCACATCACAGTCTTAAGAATATTAACGTACAAAGAGGCTCTTCGAGTATCGAGGAAGAAAGATCTGAAGTTTTGCCGCTGACGGAGCCCAAAGTATCGTTGGTACAGAGTTCCGAAGTTGCCAAATCCAACGGCGCAGAAGGAACCACTCGTCTTGTTAAGAATTTGTCGGTGCAGTCGAGTAAGGTGTCCACCAAAGCGAATTTGGTAAGTTTTGAGACTTTTTTTATAAATATAATATTTTGAGCGTATTTATCAAGAACTATGAAAAAAAATGCAACGTGGCAACATTGTTACGATGTAAATATTGTGTGTAGGTAGGTACAGTTTAGTTGGTATACAGGGTAGCGATAAAGTATGGAAACACGGTAGTTTCTCGGAAACCGCTGGAACGATTTTTATAGATTTTGGTGGGTAAGGGTCTTCTAATGAGGCCAATATTATAGTTGTAATTACATTGTTGTCAAATCTTGTATCGTTTTTCTGGAAATCTAATGAACTTTCTTATTTTAAATGGAACACCCTATATATTTTTTGCGTTTTGAAGTCCTTAAGAAATACTGATTATTTTTCATGTTACATTCCCTATACCTAGATGCCATAATTTCGGAGTTATTGCTACATTTATTAAAAAAAATTAAACAAATTATAAAAATCAATTCTTTCAGCCTTTCGGCCCGGGTAGACATTATTTTAGTATATTTGGATCATTGAAAACAAAAAAGTTTTTTTGTCATTTTTCTCTAAAGTTAATCGTTTCCGAGTTATAAACAATTTAAAGCTGAAAAAATTCGAAAAATGACGATTTTCTAGGTTAAAAAACACAAGTAAAAATATTATTTTTGAAACTATGAAGTGCCTAAATTCAAGTTCAAAGCTTATTGTATGATCTAGTGATAAGTGAATTGGTCTTATTTCATTTTAAAACATCGTGTTTAGTTGTTAATGCAACCCGATCGCTCGTTCTCTCATATACGCTTCATTAACAATTGAAAAACAATGTTTTAGAATAAAACGTGCCAAAAATTCTTATTGGGAGCTGATAGAAGAAGTTTTGAGCTTGAATTTAGTACTTATGTACTTCGTAATTTTAAAAATTATTTTTTTTTACTTTACTTGTGTATTTTTGAACCTTGAACATCGTCATTTTTCGATTTTTTTCAGTTTTAAATTGTTTATAACTCAAAAACGATTAACTTTAGAGGAAAATGACAAAAGACCTTTTTTGTTCACAATGATCCAAAGAATCTAAAACAATATCTGCTCGGGCCGAAAAAATTGATTTTTATAATTTGTTTAAATTTTTTTTTAATTAATGTAGCAATAACTCCGAAATTATGGCATTTAGGTATAGGGAATATAACATGAAAAATAATTAGTTTTTCTTAGGGACTGCAAAACGCAAAAAATATACAGGGTGTTCCATTTAAAACAAGAAAGTTCATTAGATTTTCAGAAAAACGGAAGATTTGACAACAATGTAATTACCATTGTAATATCGGTCTCATTGGAATACACTTACCCACCAAAATCTATAAAAATCGTTTAAGCGGTTTCTGAGAAATTACCCTGATTCCATACTTTATCGCTATCCTGTATAGTCATAAAAAATTGTCAATATATGATCGACACCCCCTGTATATAAAGATTTGTCCATTGTCGTACGTGAAATCTGCAATATCTCATAAAATTTTCAAAAATTAGCATCTTCAAAGGGCTCTATCTCCCTTAGGAAGCATTTTCGAACTAGGTGAATTGGGTTAAATTGTCTTCAAATTATCTGAAGAATCTCTAGTCTTCGTTTGTCGGGAGAGTTTCTGGACACCCTGTATAGTCGGTTCGCTAAACTCAGACACAACTGGCTAGTGATTTTATTCTTTTTCTCATGATCATCTTTCAGTGCGTCACAGTTTTTCGATTTCTCTCTAACGCATTAAATTGTATGTGACAGAAAAAAAGGCACGTCTGGGAATACTTCGGTAATTATTCTAGTTCGGTGATTATTCTAGTTGTCGATAGATGGCGCCATAATCAAAAAAGAATTATTTATTAAATAAAATAATAATATTATCAATATAATCTGTACAATTTATAAGACTATACAAATGAAAGAAAATACCATTTTATAAATGCAATAGACACAATTGATTTGGTTTTATTCCAAATTGAAAATAAAATTTGACAACTGTCAGATTTAACTAAAATGTCACGTTAGAATAAATGTCATAAATATGTATTATCACGGACTTACCTTTTTTTCTATAATTTGTGACGCACTGAAAAATGTTCATGAAAAGGAGAATAGTAGGTAATTTTTTTGTTTTTGGCTAATTTTGCGAAAATTGGCAAAATTACTAACTGTTTAGTAATTATTAACTATTTAGTAATTATTTTTTTTGCCAATTTTACTAAATTGGCAAAATCACTGACTAAAATCACTAGCCAGCTGTGTCTAAGGTTAGCGAACCGATGGTATTTTTATTTTTTGGCTTAAGTTTCTTGTTCTCATATGTCTACTAAGTCTAGTTTGCTAGGATTATCCTTCGCTTGATTTCTTCCGTTATGACGTTCTCCTTGGTGATCAGGGAGCCTAAGTATGTGAATTTGTCCATCACGTGGTGCAAAGTGGATTTTCTTAGTATGTATTACTGCTTAGTTTTTTAAATACGAGAATTTCTTGTCGCAGAAATCGGTGGAGAGGTTTAATATGAGTTCCGACCCCCCAATAAGAAGAACTTTGACAGAATAAATTCGTCCTTTTTTAAAGAAAAATACGCACCTGATTATAGTAAACTCCCTTGTATTTACGAAGGCTCAAAAAAAGCATCTATGCACATTTTCAATTCATTGTCTGATGTTTTTACCCCCAGGACATTTTCTATTTTAGTCTGAAATTTCTTTTTTAATTTATCACATACACTGCGAACAGGAGCGGCTCTAGTACAATTAATTAAATAATTTGATGAATAAACACATCTATTTTTTTGAAAGTTAAATTTTCTGTTTTGGTTTATTTACAGAGTGGAGCAAAAGTTTAGAAACGCCTAATGCTCTCTTAACACGTTCGATACGCATGTCGCTCATTGGCGACATTCGGTTTCCCTCTCCAGTGCTGATGTCGCCGATGAGCGACATGTGCTCACTTACATTACACTACAAAAATTATTTCAGGTTCTGGGAGAAGTACTTAAAAAATACACGCAGTGAACGTGTTAAATGAATGGTCAGAATTCTACAAAACCAGGGATACACCTATTTTGCATAATATGATGAAGATTTTAAATGTCCTCGTTTGTTATTTTGGCAGTATCCTAAACGACGGTAGAATGCGTTTATATTACATTTCTCAATGTTCTTATAGAAATTAATATGCATTCACCGATAATTCTTTGCCTTGGCTTTGCAGCACTTGCTGGTTTAGTTTTATAAATTCTGCGTTTCAAGTACCTCAAATAAAAATAATCTTTAGGAATTAAATCGGGTGAACGAGGAGGTCATTCAATACTACTTAATCTACCAATCCATCGTCCGGAAAATGTCTGATCTAAATAACGCCGAACATTTACACCAAAATGAGCTGGAACTCCGTCTTGCTGAAATCATATTTCATTAAAATTGGCTCCAAATTTGTTTTTCGGGGCAGATACAATTTCATTTCTAAGTAGCATTTCATAATTATCACTTCTTAAATTTCCTTCTATAAAAAACGATGTTTTTGTCAGAAATGCATCCTTATGTAATACACGCAAGACTGAAGAATGATTTACATTACATCATATATTTGTGCAGGTCTGTGTGAGGATGTATGTATGTGTATCTTCAACGAAACTCTGTATTAAATCTTAAAGTTTTATTGCAATTAATAACAGCTTTTGGTCTACCTGTTCGAAGACAACTTTTACTCGCCAAGTTTCTTCAAAGCGCTTTATAATGAACAGGAGAATGGTTTGGGAAAGTATCGTTGAACAAGTTAGATATTTCACTATAAGATCTTTTTCTATCGTCGTAGCCCCTCATCATTAAAACAGTAATTCGCCTTCTTCATCAAAAACCATAATAAAGACACATAAAACAGTTGTCAGCTTTAATTATTAATGCGGATAAAATGATAAATATGTCAACATTGCAAGTATAAAATTTGAAATCTTCATATTGCAAAATAGGTGTATCCCTGTTTTTGTATGATTCGGTCCATCCATTTAACATATTCTCTGCCAGCTATATTTTCATATATTGTTATGCTCTGTATTTCTCTCTTTTATGAGATTGATAAGCAAATTCTTCATTTAATTAATTACTCAATTATTTTAATTACTGCTTATGTAAAACAAAACCAAATTTAAATTAAATTTTCTAATAAACTTTATTCTCAGGGCTATTTTATTGTTGATGCTTTACCTTTGGTTTGTGGCTTCTGGTATCTCTAGTTGCTTACTCCATCCAGGACAAACAGGGAAATTAAACAAACTCAGTGTCATATAAATGTTAAAAAATATTATTTATTTATCCAATATACCATAAACATAAGATTTTAAAATATGCTAAAATTTTAGATTTGTTGCAACTATTTCTCCTCTAATAAATTAAGCTTTAATTCTGATATCTCTGTTTTAACAAAAAAAATAATATTTAAATAATTCGTTATTTATTCTTACAAAATTTAATAAATTTTAGTTTTCTCCTTTTTTTTTTTTTTTTAACATCCCATTTATTTACAATCTGTAATAATGATTACAATAAGTAAATTGTTTAACAATTAAAAGAGACTTGCAGGAGACTGTCCAGTGACAATAACCTATAAAATCATAATTTTAGTACTTAACAAAATTATTTGTGACTAATAAATAAAACCCTATAATAAATAAAATATTTTTGAAAATTTAAAATTTAAAATCTTGTTCGTAGATCGCTTGGAGTGTGGTGCTTTAGCCTTCTGTTTGCCTGGGGTCTCATTAGGTTCTTCGCTAGCCTGTTGGGGTGGTTTTGTAGTCGGATGTCGTATTTTTGGGCGTAACTGGCAATTTCTTCTTTGACAATTCTCATTTGGAGATCACGATTGATGTGTTCATTGGGCATGTACCACGGTGCATTTGTGATAATGCGCAAGGTTTTCGATTGGAATCTCTCCAGGATGTCGATATTGGATCTCGACGCAGATCCCCACAGTTGGATACCATAGCTCCATATTGGCTTAATCACTGCCTTGTATACTAAAATTTTATTGTACAAACTCAGTTGTGACCTTTTTCCTATCAGCCAGTACATTTTATTGAGTTTCAGACCCAACTGTTTTCTTTTCGTGAATATGTGTTTCTTCCACGTTAATCTGCGGTCCAAGTGCATACCTAGGTATTTTACGTCATCCTTTTGTTGTAGTACTTGATTATTTATTGAGACGGTTGGGCACGTATCTTTTCGATTAGTGAACGTTATATGTACTGACTTGCTTTCGTTTACTTTAATTCGCCATGTTTGTAACCAGATATTTATACTGTCGAGATTTGTCTGGAGCAGTTGCGAGGCGATGTACGGGTTTGAGTGAGCTGCAATGATTGCTGTGTCATCTGCATATGTGGCTGTGATGATGTTTTGGCTTGTAGGAAGATCTGCTGTGTAGAGTAGGTAGAGAACTGGTCCAAGGACACTACCCTGAGGTACTCCAGCGTTGATTGGATATAAGTTAGTGCACTGATCTTTAACTTTTACAAGGAAATGGCGGTCGGAGAGATAGGACTTGAGGATTAGAAAGTAGTTGAGAGGAAGGACTTTTCTTATTTTGTATAGCAAGCCAGTGTGCCAAACTTTATCAAAAGCCTGCGAGACATCCAAAAAGGCTGCAGAGCAGTATTGCTTCTCTTCTAATGCTTTGTTTATGGAATTGCAGACTCGATGAATTTGCTCGGTGGTAGCATGTTGTTGTCTAAATCCAAACTGGTGGTTGGGTATTAGCTGCTTTTCCACGAGGATTGGCTGTAATCTGTCTAGTAAGAGTTTTCTCCTTTTGAATTGATTACTTATTTCTTCTTTAAAATTTGGAATGACTAATTATGTTTTAGAACTGTTCAATACAAAAATTAAGCAAATATGGTGTGGATATAAACAAACTCTCTCTGTTTCACAAATGATTTGACTAACCTTTTTGTTTCTTCTTTACTTCTTTTCCCTGATTGCGTCGTCCTCGATTCTCCCACACGTACTCTTAGGATGTTGCGAAAGGTCCCTCTCGTCCAAACTGCTTCACAAACAAACAAACAGGACTCGCTCGAATTCTCGACTCAGTTTTCTTTCTGCTCGATATCTTGTGCAAATAGATACTAATCGGCTACTCGTTCTAGATAGAAACAGGAATCTTCCTCGGTCCCAGGAAAATTAACTTCTCAACTCGGTCAACGATTTCGTTTCAACTTGATTCTGCTCGCAAAGGACAACTTCACCACTTTACACTGACTTCTCACTTTTCAAAAACTGAACTGCTCTCTCCAGATGTTCATTACATAGTGCCTATTTTCTCTCGTCAAAATCAGACTCAACACTCTCATCCCTTCCATCCATAATTTTCCACCAATCACAAAACATCCTTTCTACCCACTACAGCCATATTATCATTTCTTAAGAACCAATTCAATTTGTATACAAACTTTCCAATTTGTTAAATTCCGGTAGACATCAAATTACTTTCTTTGTTTCAAAATGCTAAACAAAAAGCCTTACATTCTAAACTCAATAAATTTATTTACCGCTTAACCTTCTTTGAATTTTTTATAAAATGTCTTACTGTCCATTGCAAAGCGAAATAAACTGTATTGTCTAATCTGACCGCACCATTGTTTAAGTCCGTTCAAAAACCCATTAAGAAAACCACCTTATTAACCATTTCACTTTTCCGCGAAAACACTGATTACTAACTAAATTATCCTATTACAATTTTTGGCCATATACAGGGCGATGAAAATCTATAATTTTATGGTCTCTGATATAAATTTATTTACTAAAATTTTCTCAAAAAAAATGATACAACAATATATGCCTCAACGAGCCACCAAAGACTGAGTTTCTTGTATATAAAGCCTTCTTCTTTTTCTTCTACGGCACTACAGCCCAAATTGAGCCTTGTCCTCCTTTATTTTTTGCCTCCACCCTTGCTTGTTTGTGGCTGCTGTTCTCCATATACGGACTCCTAAAAGGGCTTATGCGTCGCTGTTTACTGTGTCTTCCCAGCGCTTTCTTGGCTTTCCAACCGGCCTCTTTCCCTGAATTCTAGCGTTCAGTGCTCTTTTTGATAGCATATCCTCTCCCATTCTTATCATATGTCCGGCCCACTGCTATCTTTGTATTCTAATGAAGTCTGATAGGGGTGTTTCCTTATAAAGTTGATAGAGCTCGTTGTTGTATCGACTTCTGAAGATTCCGTTTTCTCTCACAGGTCCTATTATTCTCCTCATAAAGCCTTGCCACTTGGTTATTTCGTCAAAATTAATATACAGGGTGGTGAATCGGAAAACGGGCCAAAGGAAACTCAATGTAAAATTCTAAACTGTTGAATTCCTGCTTCCCTAATTATGTTACATCAAAAGTCATGAGAAGTTATTTGTAGAGGATTGAAATCTGTATTAAAAACAGAAGTTAGAATTGTTCTACGATTTAAACACATTCCAAAATTTTGAAAAATATAATGTATTTACCGCAGTAGGTATGTGTAGGCATGTTAGGCCACGCGTTACTATTTAACTGACAGTGAGCACACTATTGACTGAAGAAAATATCTTTATTATTAATACTTTCTCCTTAACTGAGGGTATCTTATCAACTTTATTGTGTTTTAAACAATAAATGATAATATAAATAAAAAAATTGACAGTTCAAATTGTTAATATAATAACTTCATTGTCACCAAATGCAACCTTATACACATTATTTCACTGTGTGTGGCCTAATTTTGGCGTATTACTCTGAAAATTGTGTTATATTTTCACAAAATTTTAAATAATTATTGTTCGTAGAACAATATTAACAGTTGTTTTCAATACAGATTTCAATTCTCTACAAATAGTTTCTTATGACTTTTGATGTAAAATATTTCACGTATATCTTACAGGCCATGTTGCTCTTTTAGTATGCATTTAAATGCCGTTAATAAATAAATAAATAAAAAGATCTTGGTCCCATGAGACCAACGCGGCCCAATAAGGCAATACTAGTGTTGGTCCCATGGGACCAAAAAGTGGGGTGTTCACTCTGTATACACGTATTGATGACATACCCTACATAAATTTAGGTAACATTTAGCATTTAATGAAAAATAAAATTTAAGCGCATTTGATCTAACTTTTTACTCGCTTCCGTATCGAGTCCGGCCCTGGTCCAAAATAAAATTTATATTTATTGGTTTGTTTATTAGTTTGCCATGTGGGAGACTTAACATAGTCTTGCAAATTATTCCAAACAAGCTGATAACGACGTTATTGTATTTTATGTATTAGACGGGAAGCTATTAGTATGCCTATAATTACAGTGCAGATAGTGTATCTCTAAAATGGTCATTTTAGAGGTTTCCGATAAGTGTGCATCATTCCAAAGTTCTTTTTCTAATTCTAGAACGAACCGAATCAGATTCATTTGAAGTTCGAAGCTGAGATTCACCTGCTCAACGATTTCAATGAGTCCCTTAAGAAGTTTTCTGCCTTGGAACAGGTAAGTCTAAGTTTTTTTTTTTTTTCGTTATAGATAGATGACACATGACATATTTACTGTTGATGTCTATAAATAATATTTAACTGAAAACTATTTCGGGAAACTGCTACAGGGCGGTACTAAATACAAAATTCAATTTACTATTTTAGTTGGAAATGGGAATAAGCCACAATTTTACTTTGAAACTAAGTTTATTTGACGTTTCCATTTCCACTTCGGAAATCGTTATCAAAATACAAAACATTAATAAATTAAACAAATTTTGTTTTTGTTGCTTGGTAAAACATTCTTCTAATCATTTAATTTGATTTGACTCATTCATATTGACAATTCAGACATATACTATTAAAATAGATGACTTTAAATTTATTCATACTTAAACAATTTCTAATATAGTCTACTATTGTCCAAAATTATTCACATATCGAAATATTTGTTTTGGTATACAGGGTTGGACGAAATTTGAATGAGTATTGTCTGAGTTTTCTTAAATGGAACACCCTGTATTTTAGTATTGCAATGAAATGCTATCTTATGCTATTTATTATTTCTTAAACCTAATTGCTTTAATTTGTGAGCTACAGTTGAGTCCGCGAGTCTTTACCCGTGCGTGATTAATACCTGGTGAGATAAAACACATACTTTTTATTTAGCATCATTCTCTTGCACGCATGAAATTAATGACAAACCAGCTGCCGCCTGTTATTTAAGTAAAAACATGTTATTTTTATGAACGATTAAGACTCAGTGTATAGGGCTTTTCATCGATTCTCATTTGTTTCGAGCTTCTGTCATGTGTCACATAATATTAATATATCTACGTTATACGTCTTTGGTTTGTATCATTGGTTATATCAATAACGTATGACGTAGATATATTAATATTATGTGACACATGACAGAAGCTCGAAACAAATGACTGTGAATGAAAAGCCCTATTGAAAAGAGATAGGTACAAAGAAAGACGATTGGGGATGTCTTCACATATTTTAAGTACAATTTCTGACGTTTTGGTTTGTTTACTTTTGTGGCTGTCAGTTTGTTGAATTTTTTGCTGTTATTTTGTCGAGTTTTTGCATTTTGAAGTTTTTTATAGTATACAAACAGTTGTTTTCACAACTAATTTTATATTGGAGTTAGAAATTTTGTGATAAGTTTATGTTATTTTAAGATAAATTTTGACGACGTACAAAGCTAACCTCATTGTTGACACAGTTGAATGCTTGTGTTTAAGGTTCCGCCAAAGTGAATAAAATAACAAAAAGAAAATATGTTATTGAATTTTTTTATAAATTGTTTATTTATTTATTAATCAATCATAATAAAATAATTTATTAAGCTACTTCAAATGTAGCTGTAATGATGCACCAAAATTTTAAAGCAAAACTTAAATTTGACATTCTATTTATTTGATAACGTCAAATTTTATAATAACCCGTGATCGGAATAATATCCATTTGCCGTTGCGTCAGTAAATTTCCGACTTATTTCGTATGCTTTAAATGATGACGCACGGGTAAAGACTCGCGGACTCAACTGTATTCATGATTCTTTGAGCCAAACATTAAGTATAACAACAATTACGTGAAATTTTATTAGGTTGGCCATGAAAATATTAAATCAAAAACAATTCTATTAACAAAAAACATAATAATATAAACTGAACCTTAATTTGTTAAAATTGGAGAAGAGATCAAAACACTTAAGTAGTTAAGATTGTTGGTGTGTAAGACATTAATATAAACCTGTTCCTCTTCTTTTTTCTATTTTTTGTTGCTTTTCTTCCTTTTGTGCCCCTCCTCTTGTCTTCCGTGGTCCTATACTTGGACTAGTATTCGTCTTCAACCGAATTTTAGTCCACGTCCTCATTCTTCTACCACTTCTTCTTATTCTCATCTATATCTACCTTGTTCTTCATATTTGTCTTCATACTCTTGTTTTGGTTTCCTTCCGTTTAATCTATCGCTCCTTTCTCTGTCCCCATAGTATTCTCTTTCTATGCCCTCATCTTCCTCTGCCTGTTCTCATCCTCTTTCTCTTGTTTATATATCCCTGTTTCAATTTATTATCTTCCTCTATCTATTATTGCATAGTATTTCTTCCTTTTTGTCTTTCTTCACCTCTTTCCACGTCTCCACACTCGGACAGACAATTGCTCTAGTCCGCATCCTAATCCTCGTCATTGTGGCTGTGCCTTATTATGATTTAGCTTTAATTATTGCAATTATTGTAGGTCTTCTTGTTTTGCCTTTTTCTTAATTCTTTTAATATTATCAGTGCCGTAACTACGATGTTGGGGGCCCCGGGGCAAACGTGATCTACCAGGGGCCCTACCGGGGAGTTTGGGGTTTACCCCCCAGCGGAATGGGGTCCGGAAAAATGTTTGATATTTAACCCCTTGAAAACTAATTTTAATGTATTCCATGACTGAAGTTTCTTGTACCTACATATTGCTATTTTAGTTGACCTACACAAAAAATTTTGAAAACACCTTATTTTAAGCTAAATAATTTTGCAAGTACCATCAATATAACATCTTCTTTGTTTTCATAAAAAATATACTATAATGTTAATTATTACATTGTTCGACTACAATGTGGTTCCTTTCACGTACCAAGATGTAGTCTGGGGTAGATTGGTTAAGGCAAAGTAGCTGGGACCGGGGGCCCCTATTCCGGTTGCATTTTAGTTTTTATTTAGCCAAAATAATTTCCTCAGTAACAATTTATATCTTTACGAAAGGTCTCGGGGGCCCCAGCTTAGCCCGGGCCTTCTCTTCCAATGACATTTTAGGTTTTATTACGCCGAAATAACTAATTTCCTAAGTAATAATTTAAATTATTTATGTTAAGGTCTCGGGGGCCCCTGCTTATCCCCCTCAACTTTATGTTGAGGTCTAGAGTGCCACTGTAAGGTCTTTTTAAAATTGTGTCATTTGAAAATATTTCGTTGGGATCGGCTTTTAAAATACATATTTTTATTTTCCTCGTTAAAATCTATGTACGGCCAACGAAACGAGGGCCCCAGCGGGGCCAAACCATTGGTCAATGGTAGTTACGGCCCTGAATATTATGTGTTACAGTGTAGCACTGTTACTATTGTTATTTGAAATATCTAAAAGTATATTTTGATGCAGAATTTGCATTTTAGGCGTTAGAAACGTTAAAAAACAAAAATACAGTCGCAGCTTCAAAAGTACTTCAAAACAATGCCGCCCAGACGTCCGTGATCGCCAATACATCTACAATCTCCACCAGGCCCAAGGAGAAGACGTCCAAAGTCGAAACGGCGAGAAGCTCACCGTCTCATACTTCCCACATCAACTTCTCCAGAGGATCCTTCATAAACACCATCGACGACGACCTAGATCTGTTGAAAGATACTATAGTGGACAAAGATAAGTCTAGTATCCTTTCCACAGGGCTGGAGATTTCAAATTTGAACTCTATCAATCAATCTCTGTCTGCGAAGAGCGAGGATCATTTCTCGAACTTCGAGAATTTGCAGACTGTTAATTTCGCTGGACTCTCGCTGAATATGGTAAGTGTCTATATTGTTTTTACATTATCCACATGTTCAAAAACTGTAAGAATCCTCAAAAATAAATGCCGGTACTACTTCAATTGCATGTCGAAGATGGAGGAACAGTCGTTTCTAACGGAACGTGGACAGTTTGGTCTTCCTTTCCTATTCCTTCCAGGAACCGGAAGTTCAGCAATTCTTCGTATTGGGTGATTAACGTCTCGACGTTGAACATGACCAAACCCCCTTAACCTACGCTCCCTCATTTTGGCATCAATTATTGGTGTCACCCCTAGACTTTCCGTAATATACTCATTCTCAATTTTATCCTTTTTTGTTACTCCACTCATCCATCTAAGCATTCTTATTCCCGCCATATAGCCCGATCAAAGAACAATCTGACCCAAAAAAAGGAAGAATGAAAATTTGGGAATAGGTAGTTGAAATTGTCTATTATTATATAAGAAATAGTTTACAATTCTACATCCCCTCCATTTTTCAAAAATAGAGGGGAATACCCCTCTCGAAGGTGAAAAATATACATTCAAAATAAGACCGGAGTCCGGAATTGGATAAAATGACTAATTCTAAGCAACTTTTGTTCTATAGAGTTTTTTCCCTAAGTCAATACTTTTCGA
Source organism: Diabrotica virgifera virgifera (assembly GCF_917563875.1). Taxonomy (NCBI): domain Eukaryota; kingdom Metazoa; phylum Arthropoda; class Insecta; order Coleoptera; family Chrysomelidae; genus Diabrotica; species Diabrotica virgifera. The sequence goes on along the minus strand of NC_065449.1, from coordinate 10,668,677 downwards.
GTTATTTGCAAGTGAATATGTTCATTTTTAACTTTCCCCTGTCGTACGCCTCTGGTAGTAGCCAGAAACGATTATTTAACATAATTTAGTAGGGTGTACAGTGCCCTACACTTTCTGCCAAGTATCACACGAATATGTCAAATTATTTTAAAGTATTATTTTTTTATGTTTAAATAATTTATTCTTTATTTTAAACTTTCAGAACTATGTGTGCCCGGTACTATAAAACTATTTGACATATCCTTGTGGTACTTGGCAGAAAGTGTAGGTACTGTACACCCTACTAAATTATGTTAAATAATCGTTTGTGGTTAATACCAGTGGCGTACGACAGGGGAAAGTGAATGGTTGACCCTTCCCAAATTCTACGCCACTGATGAGACTGCTATTTTAGCATAATTTTTAGATTCTCCAATACTTTATATGCAAATAATATACTCTTTATTCGTAACGATAAAGTCATTAGTTTTCGAGATATTTGAAGTTAAAAATGAAAGGGCACACTTATTTTGATTAATGTATTATGCTCCTTCGTTTTTAGCTTCAAATATCTCGAAAACTAATGGCTGTATCATTACGAATGAAGAGTATGTTTTTTACGTAGAAAGTATTGGAGAATCAAAAAATTGCACTAAAATAGCAATTTCACTAAAAATGCTTTCAAATTGCACTAAAATAGCGTAGAATTTGGGAAGGGTCAGCCATTCACCTTCCCCCGTCGTACGCCTCTGGTAGTAGCCAGAAACGTTTGTTTAACATAATTTAGTAGATTGTACAATACCAGCCCCACTTACCAAATTTCGTGTTGTTGTCCCATGCCTGTGAGGAAATATTCAAAAATAAATAAAATAAAAGTTTAACTTTGACACCCTATATTTCGGTTATTATCAACTTTTGTACTAAGGTAAGTTAACTTAAATCGACCTATTTTAACCTCAGGAATCTAGGGTTAAGCTATGGCCCATTCTTTACCAAATACCCTGTATATATAGAGCTATTAGCCCGATCAAAGAACAATCTGACCCCAAAAAAAATAAAGGAAGGATGAAAATTTGGGAATAGGTAGTTGAAATTGTCTATTATTATATAAGAAAAAGTTTATAATTCTACATCCCCTCCATTTTACAAAAATGGAGGGGAATACCCCCCTCTCGAAGATGAAAAAAATACATTCAAAATAACACCGGAATTGGATAAAATGACTAATTCTAAAAAAATTTTCCTCTTTGGAGTTTTTTCACTAAGTCAATATTTTTGAGTTATTTGCGAGTGAATATGTTCATGTTTAACAAAATAAAACATGTTTTTGGACGGTTTTTCGGAGATAACTCAAAAAGTAAGTATTTCAGCGAAAAAAATATTCTTAGCAAAAAAGCTTATAAAAAACTGAAAAAAAAATGGTGTATGCTTGAGGTCTGTAGACCCAGTAGAAGCAGAGTTGTAGCTAATGAAAAGTAGGTTCTTCTTCATAAAATTCCAAATCGAATATTTCAATGTGAAATATCCCAAAAACGGAGCACTTTTCGGGGAAATTCATTTCAACTTTTTTAAAGTGTTTAAAAAAAGGATTATTTTTGTTTTTTAAAAAAACTTGTAACATTAAAAGTAAGTGAGTTACGCTCAAAATATTGTTGGTCCCTTTTAATTTTTGATAAAAAAATCGCGAAAATCACCCCCTAATTAGCATCACAAATAAATGCTTACCAGTTCCTAAGCCTTTGCAAAACCCAAATTGCCTATCATTAAGGTCTATGTCCAGTTTATGATATACTCGGTTATGAATGACTTTCAGTAGCAACTTTAGCACATGGGACATCAAGCTAATGGTGCGGTAGTCGCCGCATTTTCTTGTGATTTTCTTGATGCGTCTCTTTGATGTATACCTGGTTGTAAAACATCGTGCGCTGTTGTCAGATGTCACGCTTTCAAATGTACAAAGAATAATAGGAGACTACTAACAGATACACTTCTTCCAGTTCGAACAACTTATCAAAGACGAAGACGTCCGCCTAGAAAACCTGAAAACCATTTTGAAAATCCGCGAACAGGCGTTGTTGGACAGAACCAAAGGAGAGCTGGCCTGGTTGGAAATACAGAGGAAGCACTTCAAAGAAACGGGCAAGTTGCACGAGGCGTCGGTGATCAAGAAGAAGCAGAGAGGCATTTTGGTCAATCATCAGAAGGAAAAACATGAAATGCAGAGGTAAGTTGGAAAATCATTGGATACATTTTACTTATCTTTCCCTTTCCCTTTTCCTTCCCCTTTCCTTTCCCTTTCCATTCCCCTTTCCCTTTCCATTTCCCTTTCTCTTTCTCCTTCTCCTCATCCTTCTCCTCCTCTTTCTCTTTCTGCATCCAATTACTCTTTCCTTGTTGTATTCGTCTTATTTATTTTAAAATGAGTATTTTTATTACTTTAGGAGCCTTTACAATCAGTCTTATGTCTTTTATAAAATTACTGTGACGCCTTTTGGAGCTTTTAAAAATCAGTCTTGCCTCTAGATACTGCTAAAATCGTCTATACATTTCTAGACCATTTTGAAATCATTTTTACATTTTTTAAAATCAGTCTTACGTCCTTTCAAATAACTATATGTCTGTAGGAGTCTTTAAAATCAGTCCTATGGCTTAGTAATTTAGTAAAATAGTTTTACCATTTATATGTTTATAAGTACTTTTATAATCATTTTTACATCTTTTAAAATCAGTCATACGCCTGTTAAAATGAGTATTAGGTCTTTAGGAGCCTTTAAAATCAGTCTTATGTCTTTTAAAATGACTTATATTTTTATGAGATTTTAAAACCAATTTGATATCTTTATATTCTGTTAAAACCATTCATAGCCTTCTAAGCATTTTGAGAATAATTTTTTACTTCCTTTAAAATAATTATTAAGGCTTTTGCAAGCTTTTAAAGTGAGTTTCCAGTTTAGAAAGTAAATGTACCCTTAAATATACTGTTAAATATAGAAATTTTTACTTTTCTTTGCTGTACTAACTGTTATTGTTATTGATAATTATATTTTAGTCGCCTAATCACCTCGTCATAACTTCTTAACGAATTGGTGATTATAAAGCAATATTCGCTATCTAATGCACGATTTAATCTTTGATGGGTAGCATTTACAGTCTTATCAATAATTTTTCGTCACAAAACAATTCAAGAAACAATACAGACGGTTACTATAAATATACTTTGTATTTACCTTGTATCAAGTACAATAAAATCCCGAATAATAGTTTAGAAAAGATTATTAATCTTATCTCTAAAACGAGTCAATGGAACATCAACGTCTAGATAAACAGAAATAGTGCACTTGGCAGTTATAAGATGTTTTCGTCAAGTTTTGAAACAGGTGGAAAAACAAGTGCAACATTTGATAAAAATATGTTAAATAATTGTTATATCATCTATTGTTTCTTCACAGTGTTTGTTTCATAATGAGTAGTGTCTGTATCTACGCTAGTATAGAAGCTAGAACCAGTTTTGGAGGTAAATATTATTATAATATTTATACAGTAAGCGCCACCGTACTAGTACATGGGTACAGGGCCGCCGCTAAAGTGTTGGCCGCCCGTGTGCAACTTAATATTTGCCGCCCCCTTCCAACACTTCAGTCGTTTCAACGTAGGTACTAGTATTTAAAGAAATATACAGGACACCATAACGCGTATATGAATAATAATTGCTCTGATCTCGACGTGACTATATTTAAATATATAGGCCTGGATCCCGCGTACCAAAAAAGTTGATTAATAGCAAGCTGAAAAATTGTTAATAGCTTAACGGTGCCTAGTCGGACAAACTTTGATGTTTGGGAACACTGGTACAGGGGAAGTTTTAATTGTGGAACAGGTTAAAAATTTGGAACGTCAGACTACGAAAACGTTCCATGTATTTTGTCGGACATAACTTCCAATTGATTTGTTATCATTTCATTAAACTCTCATGCAGAAATCAGACTGGTGTTTATCACCAACTGGGCATTTTAATGAATGGAACACGAAGAACATGTCAAATGACAGGAATCATGTTGGTTAGTAATATCAGTCTGATTTTTGCATGAGAGTTTAATGAAAGGGTAACAAATCAATTGGATGCTCTGTTCGACAAAATACATGGGACGTTTTCGTAATCTGACGTTCCAAATTTCTAAACTGTTCCACAATTAAAACTTCCCCTATTCTAGTGTTCCGGTACATCAAAATTTGCTCGACTAGACGACTAGACACCGTTAAGCTATTATCAAATAATGTTCAGCTTGCTATTAATCAACTTTTTTTTGGTACGCGGGACCCAGGCCTATTTGAAATACAGTAGTGTGCAAAAGAAAAGCGTGTCTAAAATCATCAAAATCTCAACTTAGACTGAACTACAGTAGAACCCCGCAAATGCAAACTAATTAGGGGGACAGCCGGTTCGGATTCCTAAAAGTTCGGATTATCCGAAAGTTAGCCTCGAAAGCATGGATGAATAGTGCACTTTTTAAGGAATGATTTGAAAAACAATTTGTTCATCCGTTTCGATATTCAATAAAGAAGTGGAAAAGCTGTTTTCCTATCACCAAATATGACCACCTTATTGCAACCCATGGACCAGGGTATTCTGCAGTTTATAAAACTGTATCATAGAAAAAAGTTGGTAAGGACTGTATTAGAAGGCGAGGAAAGCCGTCCACTACTGACAACCTGAAAAAATCACCGTAAAAGTTTTACAGATTTACAATTTGAAGAAGCTCCATTACAAGATGATCTAGAAGTCGTAACACAACTTCCAAGATGTGAAAACAAAGAAGAAAGTGCAATTACAAAATGTATTGAAGCTGACGACAGTGGGCACCAATAATTTACGGATGAAGATATTGTAGACTTGGTTCAACCTTAAGATAGCCCTAATGAAGAAGAAGAAAGCGAGAAAGAAGTTTTTCTGCCAGATCGAGTGTCACACGCAGTTGCAACTAAAGCTCTGGATGTGGCTCTATGTTACGTGGAGCAGAACTCTGCTGCGTTACCGGTCGATGTAATGTTTATGCGTAAATGGTTTAACATCGCTGCGTTAATTCGTGGACGTATAAATAAAGATCTTTATTTATAGGTCCATGGTTAACTCGCTACACCTCCATGCGTCAGACGAAAGTTACCGACTTCTTAAAGAATACGCCTTATTAATCCTACACTGTTAAATTTTATGGTTTTACTATGTATAATAAACATGTTTTTAAGTTTTTGTCTTGAATTTTTAAATTTTTTTAACTTTCCGTGGGTTCGGATTTGCCGAACGTTCGGATTAGCGGGGTTCGGATTTGCGGGGTTCTACTGTATAACCCTATCCATAACAATACATAAGCATAAAGGAACAATATCATAACAGCAACCGTCGAGTAATAAAAATGATTTTTTAAACCATCTGGTAATAAAAAAGACTTTTTTATTACTCAACGAGAGCAACTTAACAAGCACTTATCTAAATTCTTGGAAAGTATCCTATTGTCGTATCGTACTCTCTTAACAAATCATAAATTTTCAGAATTTGAAAAAATCGCATATGGGCCACGTCGATAAAAATATCTTTAAGTCCGAAATCCGCCAGCCACTTTCAACTAAAATGCATTCCCGGAACTACTTTATGACCACAGCTGCAAAAGGACAGTTCATATAATAAATAACATTTTTTGGCATTTTTGTTTAGATTGGTTGGAATATTAGAGTTTATAGAAATATCTGAATCATTACTATTTAATTTTTTGAAATTATTTCCGTTTTAAAAAAAGTATTATCATCAGTGGCCTGCTTTTGGCCGCCCCTATAATCGGCCGCCCGTGTGCTGGACACTTTGCACACATGGTAGCAGCGGCCCTGCATGGGTAGGTACCTAATTTCTATGCTTATGAGCTAATCCGGTCCGTTCTCAGATGTGTCTTTCATCCCTGTCATGTTACTGTCAAGAAACTATTCAAAATAATTGTTTTTCCATACAAAAAATACATTAGTTAATCGTATTATTACTATGCTTTAAAATAACTTTATTCAAACACCAAGAAGATTACAATACTTTAAAACTTTTAACACTTTAACAACATGACAACTATAAACGTCAAAATTAGATCAGCTGTATTTAATACAGCTGATCTATTATTTGTCAACTGTTTACAACTATAATACAACTATATGTTTTATATGACAACTATAAACGTCAAAATTAGATCAGCTGTATTTAATACAGATGATCTATTATTTGTCAACTGTTTATGTTAATATTCAGTTTCTATACATTTTATACTATCCGCTCCGAGCTTCGCTGGTATCGCCGCCTACCTACAGGATTACTAGTTTAACTTTTACAGGAAATTTTCTGAAAAGAAAAAAGTGTTGCCTATACTCTGTGAGTTTCGCTGGTATGGCTGCTATCGCCATCTAACGGTTGACTAGTGTTCCTATTTCGGTCGGAATTTTAAAGAGGACAGTAGAAAAGCAAATAATAGTTGTTTCAAACTTATTAGTTAATTCTTATCGTGTAATATTTACAACGTAAAGAAGTAATTGGATTGTAATCGATAATTAATAGCAGTAAGTACAGAATTTATTATTCATTATGATTATTTTTAAGATTTTGCTTATCGTTTTGACGTTTATGTTGACAACTAATATTAGAAAAAAATTATTCTGCAAAAAAATATAATAATTTAATATAATTATAGTATAATACTTCTTAAATATTAACTTATGAATGACAACGGCATCCTACGTTTGCTGTGATTGGTCGTTATCTTCACGCATTCAAATTTTGTTTCAGGATTGGATTGTAAAATTGAAACCGTCAAAATTCGAGAGTGTGCTAACTGATCCTTTAGCTCAAATTTTTCTACCGTTTTAAAATCAAAATTGTGTTTACTTACTTTTTTTCTAATTGCATCAATCCATTTTTTTCGTTGAATCACCTTATCCTTAGCGACAGGAAAGTTGTAGAATACACAGTTACTAGTGTAACCAGTATTTCGACACTATTTAATACAACAACTTTCGTGAGACATTTAAAAGCTACAATATGCAACTCTTAATGCAGAACGTCAAAAAGCAAATTTCCAGTAAAGGTTTATAAACTTGTCACTACTGGCGCTCGCGAATTTTTAATTATCCCCTCTACCTACGAGCTCACAGCGTATACTATAAAAAAATTAAAGGCACTAGTGGGAGTGCCGACAGAAGTGAAAACTTCTTATAGTATATAAATTACGAGCTCAATGCTTTTACCCCATCCTAAAAGAAGTGCTATACCTATATCATATACGATATACGCGATGCGTATGCCCTATGCTATTTATGTATACATACACATAATTTATATATGTACAAAATTTATTTCAGCGAAGTGATGACGGTCGGAAATTCAATACTTTTTCCCCATCCAAGAAGTGCACAACGTCCTTAAAGAAATTTTCAATTCAAAAATTTATTTCGTCGAAGCGATAACGGTCGCTAATTTACTACTTTTTCTCATCCAAAAAGTGCACAACGTCCCTCAAGAAGTTTTCACTTCAAATATTTATTTCGTCGAAGCGATGATGGTCGCTAATTTAATACTTTTTTACATCGAAAAAGTGCACAACGTCCCTAAATAAGTTTCACTTCAAATATTTATTTCGTCGAAGCGATTACGGCCCTAATTCAATACTTTTCCTCCATACAAAAAGTGCACAACGTCCCTATAAAAGTTTTCATTTAAAAAATTTATTTCGTCGAAGCGATGACGGTCGCTAATTTAATAATTTTTCCTTATCCCAAAAGTGCACAACGTCTGTTACCGGTGTAAAGTTATACGACAAAGGTTAAAAATCAGTCTTATGTTTCTAGGTATGATTCACGTTAGATCCATTGTAAAAATCTTTTAAAATCGATCTTACTATTTTTAAAATGACTTATACAGGGTGTCCCGAAAAGATTGGTCATAAATTATACCACAGATTCTGGGGTTAAAAATAGGTTGATTGAACCTCACTTACCTATATACAATAGTGCACACAAAAAAAGTTACAGCCCTTTGAAGTTACAAAATGAAAATGGATTTTTTTTCATATATCGAAAACTCTTAGAGGTTTTTTATTGAAAATGAACATGTGGCATTTTTATGGCATCAACATCTTAAAAAAAAATAAAGTGAAATTTGTGCACCCCATAAAAATTTTATGGGGGTTTTGTTCCTTTAAACCCCCCCAAACTTTTGTGTACGTTACAATTAAATTATTATTTTGGCACCATTAGTTAAACACAATATTTTTAAAACTTTTTTGCCTCTCAGTACTTTTCGATAAGCCAGTGTTTATCGACATATTTTGAATATTTGTCGAATCCACCACATATTTGTATATGGTTAAGTACGATTATAGAGTCCTGTTAATAATCTGAAAATTTATTTGTAATTTACATTTTTAGGTATATTCTGAAAAAGAAGCCACATCTCGATAAAAGGTGACTTGTCAAAAAAAGACTAAGAGGCAAAAAAGTTTTAAAAGCACTGTGTTTAACTAATGGTACCACAATAATAGTTTAATTGGAACGTACACAAACATTTGGGGGGTTTAAAGGAACAAAACCCCCATACAATTTTTATGTAAATATATTAAAAAAGAAGCCGCATCTCGATAAAAACTGGCTTATCGAAAAAATACTGAGAGGCAAAAAAGTTTTAAAAACGTCGTGTTTAACTAATGGTACCACAATAATGAATTAATTGGAACGTACACAAAAGTTTGGGGAGGTTTAAGGGAACAAAATCCCCATAAAATTTTTATGGGGTGGACAAACTTCACTATAATTTTGTTTTAAGATGTTCCTGCCATACGAATGATACGTGTCCATTTTCAATAAAAAATCTCTAATAGTTTTCGATATATTGAAAAAAATATATTTTCATTTTGTAACTTCAAAGGGCTGTAACTTTTTTTATGAGCACATTTGTACTAAGGTAAGTTAGGTTCAATCGAACTATTTTTGACCCCAGAATGTGTGGTATAATTTATGACCAATCTTTTCGGGACACCCTGTATATCTAGCTACTGTTAAATATTGTAACACTGTTATGAAATAATCATTTATTTCAGGCTTAAGCAAATGCAAAGGGCTGCATCGATAGAAAGAAAAATCGTTCTTAAAGAACAGAGAAATCTGATACGACAACAACTTTCTACAGACAACATGCTGTCCAAGATGAAAGTGAATAGTACGAGGGAAAGAAGATCATCAGGACCTCTAAAGGTAATTAATTACATGGCTAACTCTCTCTCCTGTCGTTTCCCCATTACTGAGGATCGTGATTTCTTCCAATATTATTAACAATGTTTCTCCATTGGTCTCTATCTTCAGCTGCTCTAAAAGCTTCGCAGAATGAGTTTCCAGCTGAATGCTTTATTTGGTCAGACCATCTAGTTTGTGATCGTCCTCTTGATCTCCTCCCCGGAACGTTTCCAGAAACAATTAATCTCTCCAAACTGTCGTCACCTCTGCGAACCACGTGACCAAAGAATTGCAGAATTCGTTGCAGACATATTGTGGACAGCCTTTTTTTAATATTGAGTTGGTTTAGAATGGAAACGTTTGTCCTATGAGCTGTCCAAGGTATGCGCAGCATTCTTCTCCAGCACCACATCTCAAAGGCATAAATTTTTTGGCGCTCGCATGCGCGAAGAGTCCAAGTCTCTGCTCCGTATAGAAATATTGAGAATACAAGGGCATTCATCAGTCTCATCTTGATATTTTGAGAGATAGATCTGTCTTTCCAAACTTTTGTTAGGCGACTCATCGCATTTTTTGCCATACCAATACGTCTCCGAACTTCTGCTTCACAGTTACCATCATTAGTTATAGACCTGAGATAGACGAAGGTGTATACTATCTGGTATTCCTGTAATATGTTAGTCAGTTGAATAGTGTCAAATCTGTCGACCACCATTATTTTTGTCTTAGCTTTATTGATTTTCAGACCAACTTTATTGCTTTCGTACTCAACTCTTCGCAGAAGATCAAACATTTCTTGCTCATTTGCTGCTATAAGTGTAGTGTCATCAGCAAATCTTAAATTGGAGATTTCCCTACCAGCTACTGTTACTCCACCGGCCCATCCTTCTAAAACCATCCTCATGACATGTTCACCATAAATGTTAAATAAGTCAGGTGACAACACGCATTCTTGTCTAACACCTCTCTTGGTCTTGAATTGGTTTGAGAACTTCTGATCTAGTCGTACTGTCGCTATATTAGACTGGTACAGATTTTTAATAAGTGTCACCAGGTGCATTGGTGCGCCCATTTCTATTAAAATTGACCACATATTTATCCAGCTTACACAATCAAATGCCTTTTGGTAGTCAACGAAGCATATAATCATAGGTACTTGAAATTCTCTAGACTTTTCAATGAGTTGTCTCAGGTTCAGGATTTGTTCCCTTGTACCTTTACCCTTTACAAACCCCGCTTGTTCCTGAGGTATTTGGTAATGTAGATAGGTTTTTAATCTGTTTTTGATGATATGCAACGAGATTTTACTAGCATGCGTTATTAGTGACAGTGTGCGGTAGTTTTCACATCTGGTAGTAGTTCTTTTTTTGTGTAGTGGGATATAAATTGAGGTACACCAATCAGATGGCCATTTTCCTGAATTCCAAACAGCGACACAGATAGAATGGATGATATGTAATCCTTTGTCACCTAGTAACAGTAGTATTTCACATGGTATTGAATCAATGCCTGGGGATTTATTTTCCTTTAGTGATTTAATTGCATCTTTGACTTCAGCGAGTAAGACAGTAGGTTCTCTAGGGTAGTCAGAAGGCCACTGATTTTCTGCTGATACCTCGTTATTTTTATACAGGGTGTCCAGAAACTCTACCGCCAAACGAAGACAGGAGATTCCTCAGATAATTTTAAGATAATTTAACCCAATTCACCTAGTCCGAAAAGGCTTCCTAAGGGAGCTAGAGCTCTTTGAAGATGGCGTCATGTAATTAGTTTTTCTTAAATACCTCCAGAACGCTTCAATTTAGAAAAACGAAAATTGGTATACATATTTACTTTCCAGAAATGAATCGATATCATCAATTTCGAATTTCTAGTACCGGTCATAGGCGTCCGTTTTGGGTAGGTCAACAGTTATTTTATAGCATACCTTTGTTGTCTTTAATTTTTAAGTATTTTTGACACTATATTATTCAATTATGAGATATTCGAGTACTAAAAGTTACTCTTGCTTTAAGTTGGTAAAATACATCGGTTTTTTTAATTTTTTTTAACTTTTTTTTTCAAATTCCCAAAACTAAAAACTTTCAAATCGATTTTTCTAGAAAACGGTGTATCCTATCGACTTAAAGTAAGAGTACCTTTTAGTACTAGAATACCTCACAATTTAATAATCCAGTATCAAAAATGCTTAAAAGTTGAAGACAAAAAAGTTATGCGATAAAATAACCGTTGCCCTACCCAAAACGTACGCCTATGACCGGTACTAGAAATTCGCAATGGATGGAATCGATTCATTTCAGGAAAGTAAATATGTATACCAATTTTCGTTTTTCTAAATAGAAGCGTTCTGGAGGTATTTAAGAAAAACTAATTACATGGCGCCATCTTCAAAGAGCTCTAGCTCCCTTAGCAAGCATTTTCGGACTAGGTGAATTGGGTTAAATTGTCATAAAATTATCTGAGGAATCTCCTGTCTTCGTTTGTCGGTAGAGTTTCTGGACACCCTGTATAACTCGCCACAGTAGTTGCACCAATGTTTCCAATATTTCATTAGTATCGGTCTTTAAATTGCCTTCCTTATCTATTACAGATCACGTTTGAGGTTTAAATTCTCTGGTAAGGAGTTTGATCTTCTGGAATAAGTCCCTCGGTTCATTTCGACAGCCATGTTCCTCTATCTCTCTGCATATTTCAGAGATGTAATCAGCTTTATCTTTGCGGCACTGTTTTCCGATTTCTCTCGATAACGCTCTGTATTCATCGTTTGTTCCGTATCTAGTTTTATGTTCTTTTCTGCGTTGAATCACAGTCCACGTATTATCGGATATCCATGGCTTACGGCCAGTGGAAACCGCTGCCTCACAGTCTTTTGCAGCCTCGATTACCTTATCTTTGAGATAGATCCAAGTGCTCTCAGGGTCACTATCTACTTGGTCTAAAGAAAGAGCATCTTCTAGGTTTTGTTGGAAGTCATTTTGGAGACATGACTTTTCTCTGGGGTCTTCTTTTGGGGACTTTAAAACGAAGTCGAACGTTTAATACCAGGAGTCGATGATCGCTTCCACAGTCTGCGCCAGGATATGTTTTACAGTTGATGGACGACGACTTCCATATTGATCTTATTAGGATGTAGTCTATTTGATTTCTTGTTCGTCCATCTGGGCTGCGCCATGTGTATAATCTCCGTGGATGATGTTGATATAACGTGTTTGTAATTGTAAGATGTTGTTCTACACAGAACTCCACTAGACGGTCGCCATTCTCATTTCTCTGTCCTAGTCTATTTTTGCCCAGTACTCCTTCAATATTTTCATTAGATGACCCCACTTTGGCGTTAAAATCTCCTAAAATTATGACTAGTTCACGATTCGGAATAGCGCGAACAGTTTCTTCTAGACGACCATAGAACCTGTTGATGTCTTCTTCTTGTGCAGCTGTTGTAGGAGCGTATACCTGGACAAGGTGTAGGGTATTGGTGGATATTCTCATTTTAAGGGATATTATCCTGTCATCAATAGTATTATATCCAATTACGCAGTCGTTAAGTTTAGAGGGTACAATTATTGCGACTCCATTTGTACTTACTACAGGGCTAAAGCAATTGACAATTATTATTTCAGTATTAATTTTCGTTACGATTCAGAGCAGACCACAGACCTCTCTGAAGATCCCAAAAGGGTGAAACGCACATAAGAGGATGGTGGTTGAAACGGAATGAAATATTAACTGTCTTTTCATCTAATTTTCAATTGACAATTCTTTAATTCGACATTTTACTTTGATTTTTATTCGTAACTATTTTACAGGTTCTTCAGAGTCACACAGAGTTTATAAGATCCGAAACCTCGGTAACGAAGAGAAGCTCCAGCGACAAGGAAAAACATAGCGATGTCTTCAGCATTACGTCACATCAGTCGATGACTCATTCTGTAGTCTCAGAAATATCAGAAGTCGAAGCGTCGACCAAGGATTTACCATCTAGGGAGCAACAGAAACACATTAAAAGGTGAGTTGTTAAGTGGTTAGTTTCAATGTTTTTTATTGTTCAATAAATGTTTTTATTCAACTATACAGGGTGATTGATTAGTAGGGTAAAGCTCAATAGCTCCGCTATAGTAATAGATAGCAATAAAAGTTAATAACAAAAATTATAGCCACCTTTTAGCTTCACATTACAAAATTAGTTAGAATGTTACAGGGTGTTCGATAACACAGTGGCAGACCAAACTTATGTTTTTTTAATTGGAACACCCTATATTTTAATTTAAATTCGAAATCCAGTTAACTTCTCCGTCACAAAAATATAAAGGTTTGTTATGTTATACAGGGTATTTACAAAGTTATAACCAATTTTATATGAAAATCGTAACCAGTTCAACTCCCTGTATAAATAAAAATAAGCAAAACAGCAATGATTTGTTAATGCCATATTTTTTAACGTATTGTCAAAATTTTTAAGAATAATCGATATTGCTAATTTTCTTTATATCAAATACAGGGTGAGTCAAAACGCAAGTACATTATTTTCTTAGTAATTTTAAATGGAACACCCTGTATTTTATATCACTACTAAAAGTACCATTACCGTACTTTAATTTTTAGATAACATTCCCTATGTCTAAATTTATTAGTTTTCGAGATATTTTCATTTTTCAATGGACCAGTAGCGTGGCCACCCAAATCACTAGAATTTAATAAACTGGACTGTTTTTTTTTGGGGTTACGTTAATAACGAAGTTTATAAAATACCTCCAACAACAAGGGATGAGATGAAAAATAGAATACAAAGTGTATTTCGATGTGGTAATTTACAAATGCTTCGTAGAGTAAGTAGCTCATTTAATGATCGTTTTTTGACGTGCATAAATGTGTTAGGAGGTAATTTTGAACACCTTATGTAATTAAATATTAAAAATATTTTATTACAAGTAGCTTCTAATTTTTTCAGACATGTTTTTTTGCAAAATGTATTACTGATAAATTATGTTTCGTTCTTTAGTAGTTACATTGTTACATTTACATACAAAAGTAGTGCTTAATTGTTTTCACAAAATGTTGTATTTTGTGCTTGTGTATTTTTTTGTAAAATTTATTACTAATTTTCTTTGTTTATTTGTTGCATTTACATAAAAAAGTAGTTTTTAATTGTTTTAAAAATGTTTCATGTTGTGGTTGTGTTTTTTTGTAAAATGTATTAATAATAAATTATTTTTATTTCTTTATTTGCTACAGTGTTACATTGATTACCGGATTGATAATTAATCGGTAATCTTCAATCGTCAATTCAGTCATGGCTTACTTAAAATGTAGATAAATTTAAACACCTAAAATAATTTGCTCTGAAAAATGAAAATATCTCGAAAACTAATAAATTTGGGCATAGGGAATGTTATATAAAAATAAGTACGTTAATGTTACTTTTCAATAATGATATAAAATACAGGGTGTTCCATTTAACATTACTGAGAAAATAATGTACTTGCGTTTTGACTCACCCTGTATTTGATATAAAGAAAATTAGCAATATCAATAATTCTTAAAAGTTTTGACAATAATTAAAAAAATATGGCATTAATACACCATTGCTGTTGTGCTTATTTTTATTTACACAGGGAGTTGAACTTGTTACGATTTTCATACAAAATTGGTTATAACTTTGTAAATACCCTGTATAACATTACAAACCTTTATATTTTGTGATGGAGAAGTTAACAGGATTTCGAATATAAAATAAAATATAGGGTGTTCCATTAAAAAAAACATAAGTTAGCTCTGCCACTGTGATATCGAATACCCTGTAACATTCTAACTAATTTTGTAATGTGAAGCTCAAAGGTGGCTAAAATTTTTGTTATTAACTTTTATTGCTATCTATTACTATAGCGGAGCTATTGAGCTTTACCCTACTAATCAATCACCCTGTATATGTATAAACTTTTTTCTTAATATTGTCGTCATATTTATCTCGGAATATCCATAAAATATTAAATAGCGAATGAATTTTATTTTCCGCATTAAATCTGGTTAAATTGGTTATTATATGACAATATTAAAAAATATTTCTCAGCGAAATATTGTGTCGGGCTCAAAATTTTCAGTCGCATCACTACTAGGCCCAGACAAATCATCAAAAAATCTCACAGGCTTTTTGCGCCGTTTTTCTTTATTTGATGTAAATTCTGGATTTATTCCATAATTGCTGGTAACTAATTTAGATTCTTCAACATAGATTCTTCTGATTTTTTTGTAAATATTCTAGAGGCCCTGATATATTTTTAATCTCCATATCCATACCATAGTTTTATCTGACTGCACTGTAGTATTTGACTCCTGTGATTGATTGCTGTTAAAATTTTAAACAAAAGCGATTAAAGGTAATAATATTAAATATAACCGAGTATTATCTGATTAAACTCATTATGGACATAAAGTGAAGAGCAAAAAAACGGGAAAAATTATGTCTTTGGTCTGGTCGACGCCGCGCCGGACCCCTTACATCGCCAGGCCCCGGTAAAATGTACCGACTGTACCGCCCTCTCGGCGGCCCTGCATGTACCATGTGTACTTTAAGGCTGTGGTCTCCAATACCCGCTATACGCAGCCTACGGCGTCTATTGAAGACAATCGGCTAACTCAGTGGTCACTTCAATTCACCCCGTATTTGAGACCACCACTAAGAGACATCCTGCAACACATATCTTTGTAGCTGTCAACCATATTAGAAAATTGTCTCTTTGTAATTGTCAGCCACTGAAGTTTTGGAAAAATTATTTTAAAAATTGAAAGCCCTAAGAATCTTGAAGAAGAGCCTTTACGAACTGCTTCATGAGACTTAATTTTATGTGCGATGGAGGCATTAAACATGATGGGGCTCCACATTTAAAACTCGCTCCGATGAGACCATGAGTGCTGCTGGTAGTGAAGTATGGCTCCACTATCCCAAAAGCAAAGGTAACATGGATATTTAATTTATCCGCCTTGCATTTGCACCAAAAAACCAACAATTTTGAAATCCCCTATCACTGGCCAGACGTACTCTTCATATTTTAAAACTTGAAGCACCATTTTAACGCCCTCGTAATTTTCTTTGAGCATTACAAAATGAGCCAGAAGAAGAGATGGAAATCTATTTCAATTGCGAAGAAGAACTGTTTTATGCTTCGTGTAGAGCTGCCAAATAAAATTTTTTGACTCCCACTTTATAGGAAAAAGGGTCCACGTCATTTTTACACTTTTTAGAAGACATTTTTTAGGCCTCACTACACATAAAATACGTTATTCCAGTTCGATGTTCAAGCGCACACTACCATGTCAATCTGCCACTTCTCGCTTCACCCCCAGTCTCCCTCGCCCCTATCTAGCATCTTAAATGCAACGGTTCTTAAAAAAAATGTCAAAGTACCGTATATTTATTTTTCATTATCTAAAGGTACAAAAGCAAACTTTATTTATTATTTATGGAGTTTTTGCTTAATTTTCGATGTATACAAACAAAATATTTATTAAATAACAGACTCAAAATTTTTTTTTGTTGGCCTGTGTAATCTGTATTCTTAACTCCATAATTCATCGCTTGTAAAAGAAGTTATGGTGTGCCAAGTATTTAGGCGTGTCGTACAGTGTTCATTCCGTGAAAAATTTTATCGTTATTATCTTAATTAGCTTTAATTGACAATATTATTGTCGTTGGCGGTTCTCTAATTATTTTGTTACGGACTTATTTACACTTAACTTGACGCCGACTCGCTGGAGATGCTCAGGGGCGTATCGAGTAGGGCTATAGTTTTAAAAGTTTTTCTGGAAGATTTATTCTTAGCAACTCATCTAAATTTGTATAATATGAGTTGATATTATGATATGAAGGTATGATACAAATATCTGAAAGATTTATTTTTAGCAACTTAGTAAGATGTTTGATAGAGCCATTTTTAGGCTCGTTTACGTTTTCAACGTATTTAAAAAAAATCATTAAACAGTCATTTTAATCATACCGAAAACATTTTATTAAAGAAGACTCATTTTTGGCTTATAAACAATTTGAATAACTTTGTTAATATTGACTGTAGACTAAAACTGCTTTGAGATATGAAAAATTGGTATTTTTACACGAATTTTCAAAAAAAACTTTTTGCCTAGGTTAATTACAGTCAAAGTTATCCACTTTTTTTATTTAATTCACAACTACTTTGTTCATAACAATAAGCAACCTAACTAGCGCCATTTTGAAGTTAAAGGTATATAGTTTATGTGTAAAAGTTTGAGTAAACTTTGATCGTCAACAGAGTGGTTAATCAAGCTTTAAAAATGACGTCCTAACGAAATCGATTCGTGGTCGGTGGAGGGGAAATATTAAAATCCGTGCACTCAAAAAATGAAATTGATTCTTCAAATATATGCTGCGATTAATATCTCCGGAGGTTGTTGATGGATTTTGATCATAATTTTTTAAATTTGCATGTACTCGTAGTCCTTTAGAAAACTTTATGTATACAGTAAAACCTCCGTTAACCGAAATAATTGGGGGAGAGGCAGTTCCGGATAACCAGAATTTCGGTTAAAAATTACATTGTTTTTTGTATTTTTCTTGTATCAAATGACATAGAATGGTCAAAGTTGGCAAACGCATTGTTGTATATTATTAAGTTGCATTATTTAGTTGTGTATTAAAGTAATGTTTACGATGTTTACAAATTAACATCGAATTGTTTCCATTTTGCGATAAAAATTTACTTTTTGACAACATTATTGAAACTGTCAGCCGTTTCGGTTAAACGATGTTTCGGTTAAAAAGGTTTCGGATAACGGAGGTTTTACTGTACATACCCCTACCAAACATTACCCCTTATTACTCAGGGATATGAAAAATCGATTACGACCGATTCTAAGACCTACCGAATATATACATATATAATTTTATAAAAATCAGTCAAGCAGTCTCGGAGCAGTATGGCAACTAACACTGCGACAGGAGAATTTTATAGATGTAAATATATAGATGACTATTAAAAAATAGTGGTTGGGGATAGAAGAGTGAGAATTAAGGGTTGTATGTATTTTTTAATGCTACATAATAAAAAATTAAGATAGACAATTTTGTCCAAAAAAATAAAAAAAAATCTCAGGGGGCAACGCCCCTTACAACTTTTATGGGTATGAAAAATAGGTTAAAACCTATTCTTAGTCCTACAGGATATATGTGTAAAATTTCATAAAAATCGGTCAAGCCGTTTCGGAGGAGTATGGTAACTAGCACTGTTACAGGAGAATTTTATGTATGTACACAGAAGTAACTGTGGATTATATAATAAAAATGGCTAACTTTGACTGTAATTAACCTACGCAAAAAGTTTTTTTTTGAAAATTCGTGTAAAAATACTAGCTTTTAAAATCCCAAAGTAGATTTACTCTACAGTCAATATTAACAAAGCTATTCAAATTGTTTAGAAGCCAAAAATGATTCTACTTTGGTAAAATGTTTTCGGAATGATAAAAATGACTTTTTATTGATTTTTTTAAACATTTTGACAATATAAGTATTCTTCTTTCAAGAGGTTTCCACAGAATTGCTGTGCAACAATAACATTGCAAAAAAAGCTCTTTGGTATAAACAAATTGAATAAAATTTAAACTAATCGCCGAATAATCTTGAAATTTTTAGGGCATTATATACCTATACTGGTTGACTCAACTTTTCGTGCAATATCAAAGTCTTAAGTTCATTTTCGCAAAAGTTATAGCAAATTTTTTATTTTCAAAATTTCAGTCTTTTCTTGCAATTAGCGAAGCAACAAATGATCGGACAAAAATTCAAAAACTGACATTTTACACCTTTGCTCATCTACTAAAAGATGAATACTCTAAATAAGATATTTAATAGCCCTATTTTTACCTGTAGCGATTTAAACGAAAAAACTGCCATTTTTGACCCTTATTTGTTAATAACTAAAATTCTCGTCCGAACTGTGACGGGCA
This sequence comes from Diabrotica virgifera virgifera, assembly GCF_917563875.1. Taxonomy (NCBI): domain Eukaryota; kingdom Metazoa; phylum Arthropoda; class Insecta; order Coleoptera; family Chrysomelidae; genus Diabrotica; species Diabrotica virgifera. The sequence continues at coordinate 10,649,474 of NC_065449.1, read as the reverse complement.
TTTTTGTATTTATAATGTATTAGGTATATAGTATCCAAAAAACCCATTTGCAACCTGGCTGCTCGACAAAAATCTTATTTCTCTGGACTATCTTCATTTATTATGGTGCCGAGGTAGTTGTAGTTCCTCACTCTTTTCACTGGGTTTAGTTGACTTAGAGTTGTCCTGTTACGCTTCTTTTCATGAGCATTTTTCAGTGCGTCACAAATGATAGAAAAAAAAGAATGTGTGTGTACTTTGTACGCACGTAAGAAGTTATACTTCTATTATATGATTATATGATTATAAACGAAATTAATATACTTTTTATTTATATTTTATTTAAATATTAAATCAATTTATACTTACTACTTCTCAAACATTTTTATTAAAACAGTGCCAAAAATTAAAATAATAAAAAAATAAAACACACACAAACACATTAAAAATGCCACAAATGATTTCTGAACATTAATTGTCGGAAAATTTTTTAGCTAAATACGTATTTTCTGAAAATAAAATTATATAATAAATATACTTACAATCATAAAATGTATAAAAAAAAATAAAAAAATAAAAGTTTCTATTGGGATTCGAACCAACTTACCACGCAGCTGGTATTTGCGTTGTATTGGGATTCACTCGCATTAAAACTTCGCCACAGAGACAGCTTGTCATAATGTGCAAAGATCGTCTAACTAAACAGATTAACCTTTTGACATTTTTAACTTATGTAAATCAAATTATTTTGATTTTGAATTGAAATGATTTAGAATTGAAAAAATACAACAAAACATAGAGTAAGAAAACAATATATTAGGTGAATATTGATAGAAATTTTGATGGTAATCAAATTATGTAAATAAAAGTATTACATACTACTTATGTATTTTGGTAGGTTCAAGGTAGGTATCGGAGCCCGTATAACGACTAATAAATTTCGCAATCACTTGCGTCGTGCAAAGTGGCTATGCTCAAATATCGTAACAAAATTTGATCAACTATTTATAAAACACTTACCAGTGAAAGATTCTTTAGCTTTGAATAAGCGAGATCTGCGGCACTCATACTAGTCACAGTTTGATGAGCTTTCACATTGGCATGCAACAATCATCTCTTCTATGTAAATAAGTCCAAAAATATAATATGAAAACTATTTAAAAAGGCAGTATAACCATTAACTAACTTTTTGTTTGTTGTTTCTCTTCCTACAAATTTTAAAACGCAACAAGCATACATTATAACCAAACCACAGTCCCACAGCTGTGCCACAGCTGCCATATTGGATAATTTTTGTCATGTCATTTGAACATCCAATCAGAACAAAGTTATAATGCGCATGCGCCCGGTCGCTAGGTTTTACCATATAAAATTTCACCGTCATTACGCCCGTAAAGAAGTATAACTTCAAAAAGGTAAGTCCGTGATAATACACATTTATGACATTTATTCTAACATGAGATTTTAGTTAAATCTGACAGTTGTCACATTTTATTTGCAATTTGGCATAAAAGCAAATCAATTGTGTTTATTGCATTTATAAAATGGTATTTTCTTTGAATTGTATAGTCTTATAAATTGTACAGATTATATTCGTAGATATATTATATAATTAGTAAATAATCTTTTTTCGATTATAGCGCCATCTATTGACAACTAAAATAAATGTTATAAATGTCACCGACGAAACGTAATCACGGACGTGCGTTTTTTTCTGTCACATACAATTTAATGCGTTAGAAAGAAATCGAAAAACTGTGACGCACTGAAAGATCCTCATGAGAAAAAGCATATCTGTTCGATTCTGTATGCTCCCATTCACTATCTTATTTTTCTACTTTTCTTAATTTCTAGGTTCTTTTACAATTGATCTTATATTTTTTAAAAGGCTTATTAAAATATATCTTTAAGTGCTGCTAAAATTATTCAGACTTGTTACAGTCACCATTAAGCATCTAGGTATTTTTATAATCACTCTTACGTTTTTTAAAATAACATTTATATAATCTAGGTAGTTTTAAATCTACTAATATGTTTCTAGCTAATTTTAAAATAAGTCATACGACTCTATACTATTAAAATCATTTTCGCATCAATGGGCAACTCCAATGGGCAGTCACAAGTGTTTAGGTGTCACAATTTATTTGTTGGCGTTCTCACATTTTATTCTTTCTTTTTTTTAGTCACTGCTTCATTATTTTCTTGTGTATTACGTTTTTTACGTATATCCCCTACTTAACTACTTTTCTGCTTCTCTCCCTTGGGGTTTTCTTGTTTATTTACGTTGTTTTTGATTCTTTTCATTGCTTCTGTTATTCTTTCTCTCCCTTGTTTACTTCTTTATTTTTTCTTCAATTCTTTTGCTTTTAACTGTTCTTTGTCTTTTTTCACTTGATTCCTTTCTTCGGATGTACTCTTGCCCGTGTTTTAAACCTTTTGACCTTTTAACGAATTCTTAATTTATTTGTTTGTTTTTTTTTTAATTATTTTAACGTTATTTAACATATATTATCGTTTTTTATATACACTTTTACGTTTATATACACTTATATGCAAGCTTTATACATGGCTCTTATTATATTATTTTCATTTTATCAATGTATTCTGTTTTGCCTGTTCTGGTTTTTGTTCTTCTTTGTTGTTCCTGTTATTCGCAGCTTTAGAATCAGGTGAAAAGTTTTCCAATAAAAAATAAAGTTTTTAATATTGTTCTGAACCTGTTTCTTTGTGGCATCTTATACAATTTACTATTTTATTGGGAAATAAGCCACAATGTAATTTAAAAATGAAAATTTGTAAAAATAAAGTTTTTAGTTTGCTACGCTTTTACTCCTATTGACAAATAATAATATACTAGGCGAACCCTCCCGTAAAGTCAATTAGTCCCGTTCATGGCGCCGACTGTTGTCCACAAAGACTCTGCCGTTTTAAAAATAACTCCTTAATTATGTGTAGTAGTTAAGGTTGTTATTATGAGATTTAGAAATGATGATTAAAAACAAACTGCCTAATATTAGATATCCTGTTGGAAGAATGCCAAAAGTTTGTTTTCTGCCGAGGAAATTTCCTATACGGAGGAAATAGATGTTTTAAAATTAGCCAGCGTTCGTGTTCTAGTCGTGTTATTAGTTTTATGACAACTACATTTGTCGCAACATGTAAATAATACATGAATTACACACCCAAGGTATTCAAATTTTATATTCACTTCATATTTGCCAGATTTCTAACTCGTCGTTTGTTTCAGGACGCTTTTGATGCGAGAAGAAGCGCTCAAAAAGCGTAGGAAGGCCGCGGAAGAGCTGCTGCAATGGCACAAAAAGCTGCTGGAAGAAGAAAAGAGGATAGCGGTCTTAGAATCAACGGCGAGTGCTATTATTTCGCAAAAACCTAGTAGCTCCAAATCTCAGGAGAAATTCAACTTCAAGGGCAAGCAGCTCAACCAATTATGGCTCAACTTGACGGGCAACGAAGGCAAGAAGTTCACCGATGACAAAATCTACCCGATGTCACAGTTAGACCTGGAGCATTTCTGCAAAAGTGCCCGCGGGTATTCCCTCAGGACGAAATCTTTGTTCAAAAAGACTAGCGATAACTTAAGTGAGAGTGAAAACATTCCAACACAACCAACTACTGAAAGAGAGTATTTGTCCGACTTTGAAAAGGAATCTGTACCAGAAGTCGATGTCGTTGACCAAAGCATCGATATATTGATCAACAACTTCAACCAGATCCAAGACGACATTTCGACCCTTAACATCATTCACAGCAGGAAATCTGATGAAAGCCTGGCAGAAGATACTGGCAGCAACAAATTTGACAAGACTGATTCAGAAGCGGGAACGTCGGTCATAGAAACGAACAGAACGAGGTCTGTGACTTCACCGAAGAAATTATTAACTGCTTCAGTTGAGGCAGTCGAAGAAAATGTTCCTAGTTTGGAAAAATCCAGAGAAAGCACTTCAGAAAAAATTACGTCGTTAGAAAAGGATACAGAGATGATTCCTTCGTTAGAAGAACTTAATTTGGATGAAGACAGCAGCCGCAGTGTCTTGGAAGAGACCTCAAAGTTAAAACCTTCCTCCATTCTATCGGAGCAATTAAAAACTGATCTATCTAAACATTCAGCTAATGAAAAGGAACAAGTAACGACGAAATCGGATATGACAAAGCTCTCTTCAGCTCCTGATGAACATCTAACCAGATCAGTAGAACTGATGAACTTAGCAAACAAAGAAGCTGTTGAACAACAAATTTCTATAGTTGCCAAAGATGAAGACGTTAGTGATATTGACGTTCCACTTGGAGCAGATTCTAAAGAAACTCTAAATGAATCTCAAGAGATCCTCGAGTTGCTCGGAGAATCGGAAGTGAAGACAGTCCCCAAAGATTCCTCGGCAAAAGTTCAGTTGAAGGACAGTGTGACCGAATCGGAAGAAATATTGTCCAAATTGAGCCAAATGATCAACGAAACAGAAGATATCAACGATCAAGTGATCAAAAGTGTTGAAATTTCTGAAATTTCTATAAGAGCAGTTGAAGATTTAGGGCCAGGAAATGAAGAGGTGATGTCACATTCTTCGGAAGTTAAGTCCGTGATAGATGAAGATCAGTCCATATCACAAATAAGTACTTCCAAATCTGAAGAAAATATTAAATATCAATTGTCAACTTCTGCGACAGAAGGAAATAAAGAAATTAAAAGTTCTGTTAAAAGTAATGATTCCGAACATGAAGAAGATAGCGCTGAATCAAAAGTTTCAAGATTATCTGACGTCATTGTATCGAAAACTCAAGAAGATAATATTAAATCACAATCGTCGGCTTCTGCAGAAGATGTTATATCTGCGACAGAAGAAAATGAAGAAATCACAAGTTCCAAAGTTGAAGAAGACATCATTGAATCAAAAGCAAATAGATCTTTTGAAGATATTGCATCAAAAACCGCAGAAGATAACACTGAAGTTTCTTCAGCTCTCGTTAGATCCAAATCCGAAGATAAATCTGATCAGCAGTTGAAAGAAACTGTAGAATTCAAAAAGCCCAGCATCGAGGAATATATCTCCAAAACCAAATCAACAATATCTTCAGATCAATCAAGAGCAGCTTCAGACTTAAACTCCCAAACCGAAGACGATACAAAACTGACAGGATCTCCCATACAGTCAAACAGCAGCTTATCCAAGTCTATAGAAGATGGCTTGAGTCAGTCTTTGAAAAAATTGATCGAGATCAGCAAATCAGATATACCAGTGGTCGAAGACAGCGGTAGTTTGTCGAAAGTATCTGCAAATGATGTGCTCCAAGATATATCGGCCCTCGAAGACTTCATTAAGAGTGAGCTGGAGCGTACTGAAAGCGAAGTGAGCGGAATGGAACGTCCTAAAGACGAAGAGAGGGAACTGGAACGTGCTAAAAGCGAAGCGAGTGAATTGGAACGAGCTGAGTTAGAAGCAAGCGAACAGGAACATGCTGAAGCCCAAACGAACGAAATAGAACCAAATGAAAACAAAATAAACGTATTGGAACGAATCGAAAGTGTGGTGAGCGAGGTAGAACCAGCTAGAAGCGAAGAAAAGATCGATTTGGGACTTGCTGAAATCGAAGTCAGCGATTTGGAAGGAACCAAATCAGAAGTGAGCGATTTGGAACATGCTAAAACTGAAGTGAGCGATTTGAAAGATGCTGAAAGCGAATTGATCGATTTGGAGCCTGCTAAGTCCGAAATGAGCGCTTTGGAACGTGCTAAAAACGTTTCTGTCGAGGAAATTGTGAACGGAACTTTTGAAAATTTAGTTGATGAAGTAGAAGACAACGATTACAAATCACTAGATGACGCGATAGGAGATGAAAGTGATGATAGCAAAGTAGCACTTTCTGACAAATCGAACGAATCCTTTATAGTTAACGATATTAGTGATGAACTATCTCAAAACCAAGAAGATCCTATAGAAGAATCTGAAAAACTATCTAAGGAGTTAGAAGCAAAAGAAGTTACCGAAAAAAGTGATAAAGACTGTTCAATTACCGAAGATTTTGAAGAGGAAACTAGCTCTAAGAGTTCCCGCGTAATTTCAAATCTTAGCTACGGTCTCATAGGAAAAGCTCGGTCGGAATCAGATTCTTCTGTTGCTACCAGCAAGGAAGAAGTTTGTTACGAAGAGAAAGAACACGATTCTTTATCGTCTGTAACAGGAGGATCTTCTAGTGACTTATCGGAACTTGTAGTGTTGGCGAAAGATCAAAAAGCGATGAAGAATAAAAAGAACATTCAAGACTTGAGTGTGAAATCGAAGAGTGAAAGTGATGGGGAGAGTTCTTCGCCTAGAATGAATGTGAAGAAACGGGTGTCTGAGATCTTAGCCGATGCCAGCTTGTCTAGGAGAGACAAAAGTCACAGATTGCAAGATTTGTATGTGACTACGTATGATCTGATTAGTCCTGCCAACTCTCCAGAAAGAGGTGAGAAATTTTTATATCAATTTTGTCTATTTCTATCATTATTATAATTATTTACCATAAAAAATCGTCCATGTATCCACTGATGCCCATTTGAGTGTATTCTACTCTTCTCTTCTTTTCTAGAAAGACATTTTTTGATCAATAATGCGGTATTTCTTGACATTCCATGAATTTTCCAGTTCTGTATTCCACAAATGCCTTCGCCAATCTACTGCCACTAATAGTCTAAGAGCTAGAGCCGAAAAATCATCGTCATAAGTAATATGGAGTTTGGCATGTGAAATGTGTCTATTGTATATTGATTATTATGACCCCTTTCAGGCTGACACCTCAGTGGATACAGGAAGTAGCAATAAGGGAGGGAAGGGGAAAGTTAGTGTAGTCTTTAAAGGTTTTCACCTATTTTGTTAAACCTCCATCGATTTGCATGAAAATTGGTTACTAGTTAGAGCATACCCCAAGAAATAAAAATGATTTGGTGTCAACTTGTACTTTTACCCTGGAGGTGGATACCACCCCTTCTCGGGGGTGAAAACGATTTTATTAAAAATAACCCCACAAATCGATAGAGGACAAATTATAAGTAAAATTTGTTATACCGTGTTATTAAAATAAATCAATACTTTTTGAGTTATTAAAGATCAAAGATTTGTCTGTTTAAGAGCACATGCGTGAATTTACGGCTGATAAAAAGAACATATTAATTAATTGTAAAATATTATTTTTATATTATTTCGATATTATAAATTTAGCAAAAGTGTATTCGAATATGTCAAATGTACCCATTATTGGACACCCCAGTTTCTGGACATATTCAGGTTATATTGATAGAAAAAATTCAATTAAATATCGAAGTAATATAAAAATAATATTTGACTAACATACAATTAATTAATATGTTCTTTTTATCATCCGTAACTTCACGCATATGCTCTTAAATAGACAAATCTTTGATCTTTAATAGCTCAAAAAGTATTGATTTATTTTAATAACATGATATAACAAATTTTACGTAAAATTTGTCCCTCTATCGATTTGTGGCGTTATTTTTAACAAAATTGTTTTCACCCGCGGGAAGGGGTGGTATTCACCACCAGAGTAAAAGTGCAAGTTGGCACCAAATCAGTTTTATTTCTTGAGGTATGCTCTAACTAGTCACAAATTTTAATGCAAATGGATGGATGTTTAACAAAATAGGAAAGCTACAGCCCGAAAGAGTTCAGCTGAGCTGCATCCAAACCATTCTCTGAGATTTCTCAGCCAGGACATTTTTCTCCTACCTATGCTGCGCCTTCCTTGAATCTTTCCCTGCATAATTAATTTTAGGAGTTCATATCTGTCACCACGTGTTATATGACCCAAGTATTGAAGTTTTCTTATTTTGATGGAATCCAGTATCTCCCTGCTGTTCTGTATTCTCCTTAGTACTTCTTCATTGGTTATTCTGTCTGTCCAGGAGATTATCAGCATTCTTTGATACTTCCACATCTCAAATGCTTCCAATCTATTGAGGCATTGTTTATTGAGAGTCCATGTCTCCACACCATACAAAAGAACAGAAAATACATAACATTTTAGTTTTCGCTTTCTAAGATTTAAGCTGAGGTCTCTACTACATAATATTTGTTTCATATTAGTGAATGCACTTCTAGCCTTTTCTATTCTAATTCGGATTTCTTTGGTGTAATCGTTTGTTTCACTAATGTTTATCCCTAAATAGTTATAATTATGTACTCGTTCTATCGTCTTATTATTTACGTGTAGATTTATGTTTCTAATATTTTTCTTTGATATAACCATGAATTTCGTTTTCTTTATGTTTAGTGACAGACCAAATTTTTCACTCGTTGCAACAACCTTATCTAAAATTCCTTGTAGATCTGTAATAGTAATCTGTAATATCATCAGCTCTGATTAAATTAAATATTTAAAAAAATCTATAATGTGACCATAAATGTGTGGGTCGGCACTGCAGACCCTGCCGACCCTGACCAGCCGCCACTGTTAGTACATATTCTTAATGACACATATATTTTTGTCATCTATTCCTATATTTTTTAGCATCTGCATTAATTTTATATGATGTACCTTATCGAATGCATTTTCGAAGTCCACGAAGAATGCAAATACATATTTTCTGTGACCAAGGCATTTTGTAATAGGCTATTTAGAATAAAAAATGCGTCCCTAGTTTCCATAGCATTTCTAAAACCAAATTAGACATCTTCGAGATCTTCTTCGCATTTGCGTCTAATTCTATCGTGAAAGCTAATTAATTGATATTCATATTCTACATGACTATATAAATATTAAATATTTTTAGCTCCATCTAGTCCAGTAGAAGAGAACAAACTGGTCACAAGCATATTCGTCAGCGAAGCTGAAGAAATCTTACGAAAACAGTTGGCAGTGGAGGAAGAGGTAAGTAACCAACCTACCAGAGATTACTTTTCCAGTAACAGCATCCTTTTCCAGATGAAGGCTATAACGGAGCAACTGCAGAAGGAGCAACTGCCTGTGATGTACATCAGGGAAATCCCCAACAAACCCCCACCTCCGTACACACCGCCCACGTCTCTAACGCAACCTTCTGTACCGACGATTATTCCTACAGCTGAAGAAATCGAAGAAATTACAATGTATTCGGCGAAAATCCTACACAAGGCCTATTTGTCGAAGAATTTGGTTAATGTGAACATCTCTAATAACACGTTGAGTCTGATTTCAAAGAATATCTCGAAGGATTGCTATAAATTCGTTTTCGATTTGTGTAAAGATATCGCAAGGAAGCATTACAGGTAAGCTATAACTTTGTTCTGAAGCTATTTCCTTGTGGTATTTTTATTATTAACTATTTATATGGGAAATAAGCCACAATTAAATTGAAAAAAAAAATAATTTTATTAACGTTTCGACGCCCAAATACAAAATACTACTAAAATAAACAAAAATGTTGTTGCTAAGTAAAATATTCTTCTAATAATTTATTTCGAGAACGACTCGAGAAAAGGCGATAAACTACTAATTATGGCGTTTTAAAAGCTGAGAACCTTTCTGTTATAGTTTTTAAGAAGTTGACATAAAGAGCGTGGCCAATCTGGCAATTTGTGTTTCCCTGAAAAAACCATTAATTTTATACAATCTGGTTTTGTATTTTAGGAACGAAAACACATGTGAATTTAACATGAGACGTATTCTTTCGTTTTGAGAAAAGTTAATATTTAAAATTAGCAATTAAAAAAATAATAAATGAAGCGTGTCGCTATAGTGCGCTCCGTGAGCTGTACTTAGTTTTGTTAGTATAAAACTAGTCGTTGAAATTTTGAAAGTACCTTTTCTACATTTGTTGTCACTTTGTTTCAGCCAATTCGAAGAAGATCATTCGCCGTCTTGGTTGCGCGTTCCCAAGAAAGCAGACTTTTCGCCTGTCAAACCGTTCGATACGGAAAGCCTAAAGCTTCACATGATCCAACAGCTCAAGGAGATTTTCGGCTACCAGAAACCGCCCAAGACGGAAACCGTCAACATCAAATGGAACCGGAAGAAAAGCGACCACGTCTACGACATTTTGGTGTTGGAGTGTCAACAAGAAGAAGCCCAATTCACGAACTACCAAAAGGACGAGTTGTTGGTGAAGGATCAAATTACGAACGAAATATTTGACAGTTTATTGAATGATACCGCTAGTGTTTTAGCTAGATTGTTGTTAAAGAGAAATTAAGTGGTGAGATTTCCGGATATTGTGTAAAACATGGCAACGCTGTACACCGTGAGGTTAACGGAAATTGTGCGAAAAGCGGCAAAACTGCACACCTAGAGGAGTATTTAGAGAGCTATGATATTTTCACCCACACTATGAAGTATCTGTGACTGATAATAATCTATTATAAATGATCCAGTTTTATGGAAACATATTTTGTCTAAAAAACTATTAAGAATTGTTAAAAGCGTCTTCAAAATTGCCTTATCTGCTAACAGTTCTCAATTCTTTTAAATTTGTTACTTTTAATACTGAATTAGTCAAGGTAATATTTTGTTCAGTTCATTTTGGCGTTTTTTGCTTCAATCCTTTAAACAAAACAGCTTGAAATGATGAATCAATGATTTAAATTAACTAAAGTTAGGTATTACTGAACCTGGAGTTGTATAATATGCATAATAGAAGAAAATATAAAAACGGTGAAATAGGAATTTCTAGATCAATATTATTTCACATCTATACTATACTCCAAATCTAGATTTCACGTCTACATTTATCCTTTCAGATTCCAAACCATATTTCACATACATAGAGTCTCAACCATATTTTACATATACTCACTTCGATAGCTATCTGAGAATTTGTGCTTGACGTTTATATTTCACACATTTTTTTCACATTTTTCATATCTATGTTTAACATCTACGTGTCACGTCCAAATATCTACTTAACATCTACAAAATATTGAAATAAACGGCATTATATGTATTTCACGTATATTTCACATCTATATTTCTTAACATTCCTTTTATTTTGTATGTTTTGTTTCGACCATTTGGCAAGCAAAGATTGAAATGATACAGTAAATGATTTATTTGACATTTTTACATTAAATGAAGAAATGAAACGGAAGAAGAAAATAACATGATATAATGCAGGAATATACACGAATTAATAACGTAACTATACAGTGATGAGCGCGCTAATAACCGGCAAAATAACGCAAAAGATGGAAAACGTAATACATTGCGAAACAAAAAGAGATGAAACTATTGGAGGTGGAAATTATCGGTATAAACATATAAATTAACATTACATTACATACTTTCCCACCTTTAGACGTATCAGAGGAGTATGACAACTGTCACAGTGACAGTACACAGACGTCTACAGGGGGGAAATTATGTAATGTAATGTTAATTATTTATACGTTTATAACGATAATTTCCACCTCCACTAGTTTCATCTCTTTTTGTTTCACAATGTATTATGTTTTTCATCTTTTACGTTATTTTGCCGGTTATTAGCTCGTTCATCACTATATAAACAACTAAATGCTAAGTTGAAAATTATGTGGTCGGCGGACAAAAGTAGATAACGATGGCTTAGTGTGAAAACCTCATATCTCATTTTACAGAAAACTTTACATGAGTGACTTTAAACTGAATTTATGCATACTCTAACCCAAAATATATATGAAAAATGTATGTGTAATGATCTAAACATACTCAGAATCAAAAATATGTAAAGATAGTTTTTTTGTTTTAAGTTAGAGTATGCAGAAATTCAGTTTAAAGTCTCACTTGTAAAATTTTCGGTGAAATGAGATATGAGGTTTTCACACTAAGCTATCGATAAGTCCATTCTTGAAAAACAATTTAAATTGTTAAAAACACCCAAGAAAAAAATTATCTACTGCTGAAATCCTCTTCTTCTTCAGCTTGTTTGTAAAATAACTTGTTATATGTGTAGTTCAATATCCAACAGTGAACTTTTTCATAATCAAAATTTTAACTTTAATTAATTAATTTTAGCTTTAAAACTCAAAAAATGAATTGTATGCTTTTGTCCACCGACCCCACAATTGTAGATATAAGTCACCAAACGGCAACAAACACCAGAGAAAAAGAACATTTTATCTCTATAATTGGATATATTTACGTTATATTTGTTCTATAATCCTGTGGCTCTCATATTTCACATCTACACTTCAAATATAGATTTCATGTTTAGTTCTTGACTGCGTTTCACAACACACTTTCAGGTTAGAAATTTGAGAAGTCTTAATTAGAAATTTCATACTTCAATTTGACGATGTGCTGTAAAATATGGATAAGAAATGTGAGTGTGAAATTTGGAAGGGAGTATAGATGTAAAATATGAGATAAGGTGAAAGAGATGAAGATAGCAGGGTGCAATGCAGTAGCATGCATGAACCAATCGCATAACTGTTCAGAAAACTAAATGTAAAGTTGACAATTTTATTGTAGATAGGAGTGACACAAAAGTCAACGAAACACAAGAAATACCAGAAGAGAAGAATATTTCATCTCTGTAATATAATAAAACACGTTATATTTGTTGTACAATCATTTGGAACTTATATTTCACATCTACATTTCAAATTTAGATTTCACATCCGTATTTCACATCCACAGTTCATGACCGTATTTCACAACACAACTTCAAGTTGTGGGAAATTTGCTAAGTCTTAATTGTAAATTTCATAGTTCATATTGAAGGCGTGCTGTAAAATATTAATAAGAAATGTAAATGTGAAATTTGGAAGGGAATATAGATGTAAAATATGCGATGAAGTGAAAGAGATGAAGACAGCAGGGTGCAATGCATGAACCAATCACATAACTGTTCAGACAATTAAATGTAAAGTTGAGAATTGTAGGTAGAAGTGACACAAAAGTCGACGAAACACAAGAAACGCCAGAAGAGAAGAATGTTTCATCTCTATAATAGGATAAAACACTTTATATTTATTGCGCTAATATTCCACGTCCTTATTTCACATCTACACTTTAAATCTGGGTTTGACATCTACATTTCACATCCACAGTTCTTGGACATATTATACAGCACACTTTCAAGTTGTGTGAAATTTGCAAAGGATTAATCGCAAAATTTGAGGAAGTGCTGTGAAATATGGATCAGAAATGTGGATGTGAAATCCAGATTTGAAGTGTAGATGTGAAATATTGACGTGAAATATAGAAGTGGAACAAACTGAAGTGTGAACTTTGCAGATAGTCTTATTAGATTATATTTGTAAGATTCTATGAATTTCTAGTTTTCATCTGTGTGAAATAATTTTAGCAAGCATCAAAAATTTAACTTTAAAGGAATTGAAAACTTCGTTGGCAGGCAAAAACCTTTCATTCAGAATGTTTTTAAAACGTTCTGGACTTGTGTTATTTATTTTTTACACTTATTCGTTTAATGTAAATATTAAGGGAGGGTAAAAATCTCAAATCAAAGTGTGAATGAGGTATAAAATTAAAGAGAGATAGAGATGGATGATATTTTGTAAACCACCTCAGAGCCTTTATAGGTTTTAAAATGCCTTTATTTCGTTCTGTCAACCTTTAGTTCACGAAATTAACTATTTTTTATATGCACTTGACATTTCTTGATGTGTTGTGTAAAATACTCACAAGATAATCAGTAGAACCAAGCTTAAAAAGCCGTAACTAACTGATGAGAGGATTAATTATGTAAATAGACATTTTGCTACAAAATTAAATACAATGGAACCCCGATAAGTCGGCCCCCGATAACCCGGAAGTCCGGCTAACCCGGACCGATTTTCATCAGACAAGCATTTCAACAATAATAATGTAATATAATATTTGAGACAATGGGTATTTGTGTAATTTTAACTATACGATAGTAAAAATGACTCATGGCAGACGGCGGCAGAACAACGTCCATTGACTCGGATTATAGGAAACAACAGGCACCTGTTATTCCTTTATTTATTTCAAACTGTCTTAGCATTGTTTAAAAAAGACTAAAAGACTATTTAAAGAATTATTTTTTAAACAATGGTCTTAGTCTCCACTGTTCTTAAATAACATAACATCGTTCCGATTGTGACCGTATTGTGTGTAGTACAGTCGTATTTCAATTATAGCGGAGTTTATCTGTAAGTATACCGTATTTTATTAATTTTTACCATATACTCCAGCTAACCCGGATTTTAGATAACTCGGATCGGCCGTGGTCCCGATTAATAAGAGTTATCCAGGTTCCACTGTATATTAAATCTAGTGAGCAAAGGCAAGTTTTTTTAGGACAATACATACAAGTTTTCCCATACAGAAGTAAAAAATTGCTTTGTGATTTATGTACTAGATCTGATTTTGCCTAATGATTCATAGAAAATACCAATAAAATTGCCGAGGCAACTCATCAAGGTCATACTATGTGCTCAAAATCAATATAACCTCAAAAGAGGAGGCACGTCATGCATCTAACTTCAGAAAATGAGTTTGTGTTTCATCTCTGTCTCTATCTCTATAGGTGTATTCGCGGAGTAAATCCTGAACTTACTCAGAGGGAAAACTTCCTGCGCATTAGCTGTTCACAGGGAAAAATTCGACCTTATCGAATGCCCAATTTTGTATTGTGCAGGCGTTCTCCCTCTGTGTAAGTTCAGGATTTGCTCCGAGAATAGACCTTATAAATATCATTCTAAGTAGCGTAGTAATAAAGAAAAAGTAATACTTCGTTAACTTTATGAAATCATATACAATTTTTACAGATTTACAATTTCAGTAACAAATAGCTAAACACAAACTGTACAACTAAGAAGTCATTTTTTATTGTTAGAAACATTTTCAAATATTTTTTTATGAAATATTTAATACATGTACATATTTTACTGAGGTTCTAACACATTTTACGATGTTATTATTTTGTATTTTTATAAGTGTTTTGTTGTCGTAAGTTATTGTATTGTTTTAAGTATTATTTGAACTGTTTTACAGAACTGAATAAAGTCTATAAATTATTGTAGTGTTTTTCTTTTTTTTTTCTGTAGTTCTTTTATTTACTCTATTGTACTGTTCTTTTTTTGTTTCATCAATCTGGATGTGGATCCTAACCTTCTTAAGAATTTCTCTCCAGTCGTCCCTATCTATCACCTTCCTCCTCCCAGCGCTTATTCCCATATTTCTCATGTCTTTAATGTCTTCATCGATGTTATCAAGGAACCTTGTTATGGGCCTTCCTCTTCTTGTCTGACTCATAGGTCTCTTCTCTGTAGCCTCTAACGAAGCCGTTCCTGTACTATTCAAGGTTCATGTTATATTTAGAAGCGCTTGTCTTTGTCGGGTACTTATAGAAGTCGCACAAGATTATAAAGCCGTCTTTTTCCAGCAAAGTACTGAACCGTAAGTAACTGGGTCGTATCTCTGATGTTTGTAACAAATTCGCGGATACATCTTCTATGCATACAATCATTTCCCTTTGTAAGTGTCCCGTGAATGGGTTAATGATCAGATTACCATTCATGGGTCCATCAAGAAGCGTTTTTCTAGCTGGTCAGTTTATTCCATCCGCCTTACATTCCCTACCCACCTCAGGCCTACTATTCAGGTGAGGTTAACATTTAACAAAAAAAAAAAAGGCTATTTGGGACCCTACAGCCCAATAATACACCATCAATCCCTCAAAATCCCTCGATTTATTAATTAGCAATAAATTATATATTTTAAATAAATGGAATAATAAAAGAAAATATCCAGAGTTTTTTTGTACAAAAATGATCTTATATTACTTTAAAATGAACAAAGTAGTAGTACCTACATCGCGTCTTGTTAAATTAATAAATTACTAGAAAAATTATTTATGATTATAAAAATCAATAGAGCTCTTTACCATATATTAATATTATCCGTGAATCCTTCTTTTAAGAAATAGTGAATTAATTTATTCCTCTTCTAAAATTGCTAAGTGCAAATATTTGTCAAATGTTCGTAATAACATATACCAGGTGGTCTATAATTTGTGAATCAGACTTCTCCACGACTATTACTGAATGTATACGACAATATTCAATTGAATATCTATTCAATAAATGAGAAAATAAAATTATAGAACAGAATGGATAAAAACCGACTAAGTAAACAAATATTAAACTAACAAGAATAAGTCTTAGACGCCCCTTGAAAAGCTGAAGCAAAGGTTGATACCGAAACAGGCAATAAATATAACAGGAAACCCAGGAGCAAAAAAACATACAATTGGTAAATTAAATGTAGACTAAATGTGTTCATATTCAAGTGCCATCTCTATGACAGAGGTCGGCTATTCGGACTTTAGAGACCGCTGCTCTGAAAAGTTCATTTGATATACATCCGTACAAAAGTCTCCAGGTTGCGCTGCCATGATATTCTACTTCTCGCTTTGATTCTTTTTCCGTGTCTATTCAGAAGTGCACCAGTCAGATTTTGTTTTATTAGTCCTGCCATTTCTTTAACTTTCTTCGTTTCTTCTATAGATTAAACATCTTATCTTTTTTGAAGGTTGTTACAGTTTATAAAATATGCAATTTATGTTGGAAGCATTCTCTTACGTTAGGTTCTTTAAGCTTGATTGTGTCTATTGTAGGAATTCTTTGATGTCTGTTGATGTTTTGAAGTGTGAATGTAATCCTGGTGATAAGTGGAAAGTGATCTGAGGCCACTGCTCCGGGATATGCTGTCACGGCTTTAAACAACATTACGGTATCTTTCATTCATCGTAATGTAGTCCATTTGGTTCCTAACTAATTACTCTGATTCTTCTTCAACCTGTGTTCGTCCACTGCTGAACATAAGCCTCTTCCATTTGAATCCATCGATTTCTACTCTTGGAAATTCTCATCCACTGCTTGCCTGCGACTTGTTTGATATCATCTGCCCACCTCTTCTGCGGTCTGCCTAGTCCTTTGATTACTCTGATTATCTGCTGGCAATCGTCATATATACAGTCGTCTGTTAACTTGTGTGTGAAAATGTGTTTGTAGTAGTCAAGTTCTTGGCAAAATTGTAATAAAAGGTTCCCTCTGGTTGCGATTGTCTAGACCATAGTTTCCTACCCATTTTTCACTTTGCCCCTTTACAATCTTTGTATTGAGATCGCCTAGGACTATCGTGATTTCTCTAGTTTGCGCTATTTTCAGTGCCTCCCGGCAAAGACTTCGTAGGCATTCGCCATAGAAGCATATACTTGTACCAAGTTAAGTTTGGCGTGAGATATAACTAATTTCAATCTTCTTCCACGTCACTACAGCCCAAATTGAGCCTTGCCTCCTTTATTTTTTGCCACCACCCTTGTTTGAGGCTGCTCTTCTGCATACACGGACTCCTAAAAGTGTGTCTTCCCAGCGCTTTCTTGGCTTTCCAACCGGTCTCTTTCCCTGCAGTCTAGCGTTCAGTGCTCTTTTTGGTAGCCTATCCTCTCCCATTCTTATCAAATGTACGGCCCATTGCAATCTTTGTATTCTAACAAAGTCTGACAGGGGTGTTTCCTTATAAAGTTGATAAAACTCGTTGTTGTATCAACTTCTGAAGATTCCGTTTTTCCTCACAAGTCCTAGTATTCTCTTCAATACTTTCCTTTTTATTTTAAATAAAACTAATTTTAATATCCTTACTTTTTATGAGATGGGGAAAAGCCTTCCACTGCTCTAATAGATACTGGCAGTAATAGACTAAATGTAGACGTCATTAAATAAAGATGTGTCTTAATTATTCCTTAAGTAAGCACTGAAAAAACATTTGAACGTTCATATTTCCAAAACTCAACAGTGCAGTAGATTCAGAATTATTACCCTTGGCAATTGGCTATCCAGTTTTAGGTATTATATGACGAACTTGCCCAATCTTTTAGTAATTTTCACTAAAAACAAACATCGTGTGTCACCCTATAAAGAATAAACAAATTCAATTATTTATCAACTCAATCATGTACTATGAAAATAAAAACCAGTAAGAATAAAACTGTTAACAATAACAACGAATTATGCAAATGAAATTATACGCAACTTGTGTGCTTCTATTAGCACCTTCACCGAGGAAATTTTGTATAATTAAGAATTACAAGAATGCACTTGACTATAAATACCAACAATTGTTGTATAAAAGCGTCAAAACCTTGAAAAAATATTCAGTAGTCAAGATGAAGGTATTTTGCATTTTTCTGAGTGTTTTGTTATTAGCTTCTGCATATAAGCTTAAAGGATCTGCAGGTAAGAATTGTTTATTTGGTTTACTATGATTTGTCTCCTGTATTTTTGTTGCAAACAATTATTTATTATTATAATATAAAGAAAAAGCATAAAATTATCATGAGTCTACGTTGTACAATCAGGTCATTGATAGCAGAATCTCTCTGCAGGTACTGCTTTTCCTCCTTATGGATTACTGAACGCTTTTACGTTTCTTAGTCAAAAGTGAGAGATAGTTGATTGGCTCAAAGAGGCTCTTCCTTTTCTATTTTATTCTTTCGAAATTTTATCTTCAAGTAGTTTCCATTCCTCTCATTTTCTCGCTTTCTGTTTGATCTCTTCATCCAAGACCAATTCTTTTATGATCTCTTGTGACAGTTCTTCTCCAGCTATTATTCGGTCTTTCTCTACTTCTTCCATCTGGTTGGTATTCGAGTGCCTGTCTGGTTATATTATTTTGGTGTTTACTTTTGGTGTTTTGTTTACAGTTTTTGAAATGATAGCCCTAAAGTTGCTCCATATTACCTCATCTAGATTTATTTTCAGTCTTCCTATGAATACAATTTTTGTTTTTTTCTTGTTTAACAGCTTCGGAATTCCGGCCTTTGTTTCTGGCTAATTTCATTTTTATTTTGGCTCTGACTAACATGTGGTCTGATACCACATCTGCTTCGTGTAGGCTCCTAACATCTTAGCCAGCTTTTCCATTTTGACTGGACCACTACATGGTCGATTTGATTTCTGTATCTTCCTCTCGGAGACTTCCACGTTTGCTGTATCTTTTTGTGTTTAAACATAGTTCCATACCCATTATAATCTGGTATTGTTTACACAACTGCCTCAGTCGACTTCCACAATCAAGTCTTTCACATAATCCTTCCTTTTCCATAACTGATTTTTGTCCTGTATTATCATTCCCTACCTTGGCGTTGATGTCTCCAATTAGTATTTTTATATCTTTATTGTATCTCCTATTGACATTATCGTATTTTCCATGTGCTAATAAGTGTGCTATTTCTTGGATCTATTTTTGTATTATTATTCTTTCTCGGTCTTGTTTTCCTTTTGTTCCCACAAATTTCCGTTTTTATTTGCAAAGTCCGTCATCTCTTTTTTATCAGTGTAAATTTAATAGCTTATAACTCTTTGAATTATCAGGTAGGTACTAAAGATTTTATTCTAAAATAGTTGGTTCCTGCCTCTATTCTATTTCCTTATTTTATAACAATATAGACTGCATTTATCTTCTTTCAGATCCACCGGAATTTCACCATGTTCAAGCTCGTATGGCATTACGCCCTGGCTGTTACTATAGATTGATTTGTGACCATCCACCACCCGAATTTCACCCTCACGTTATACCACCTTTAGATGGAGCACGTAGTAAACCAAGACTGACAAGAGATACTGAACTAGGAATAGCTAGATTCAAAAGAATACCACCACCTAGCCCCTATCCTTGGTGCTACCACATTGTAGAATGTAACGACGAACTAAAGCAGAAGATAGATGAAATACCGAAAGACACAAATGCAGAAAATCATTCGCATTCACAAGATGAACAAGCCAAAAAGATAGATTTGGAAAAAAATTCACAAACAAGGTAAATAATTTATGTAGTTTCTGTTTTTTCTTCTCAATATTCGTCAATTGATGATCATTTATTAACACCTCTACACAGAATGTTGGTAAGGAATAATATATCTCATGACCATTCTCTTTGTCTTTATCCCTAAGCGGGCTCCCCTTTACCAACATGTCCAGCCTAAATGTCTCCCCAGGACTTCTTTGATCTTGCTCTTCTACTCCTTCTGGGAACTCGCAGAACCTTTACAATTTTTTTTATTAATGGCTTTGACATATCCAATTAGCCAGACTATTTGTTTTTTTTTTGTATGGTATTACAATAACAATTTTAAGTTAATATCTAAGCCTACTTATTACAGGGTGTTATAATATATAAATGGATACATTTTTCAGTTTTGTGTGATATTTTTACAATTTTTAATTTTATTATCTAAGCCTATTTAAAATTTAAATTTACAGGACGTTACATATTCGTAAAGACATTGTAACGTCTGCTTATTTTTTGGAAAAAGAATTTCGTTTAAATTGACAGGTAAAGGACAATTTAGATCAATTAACTTTTCATACATTACTTTAATATTTTGTCTATACTGTCCACACTCAAATATGAGGTGCTGTAGATCTCCCATTCCACCACAGGCGCAATATGGGTTATCACTGATACCTATGCTGTGTTTGTATGCTGGGGTTAGTGCGTGATTTGACCTCATTCTGTTTATTGTTTTTATAAATAACCTATTTTATTCGTGTTTAAACCATCTCTCATTGGGAATTAGTGGCTGGCAATTTCTAAAATTTATTCCCGTTGTACTTTGGTTATATACACGTTGCCAATTTTGTTTGCAATGGTTTTTACTGATATTATCTATATCGGTTACTGGTAGAAGTATGTTGTTTATGTTTCGTTTGGTTAAAGCTGCAGATTTAGCTAATTTGTCGACTTCTTCATTTCCAAATATTCCAGAATGTCCTCTAACCCAACAAATAATAATTGAACTGCCCGAGGAAGTAATATCATAACATAGACTCTTAATTTCTATCTCAATGTGGTTTAGATTTTTTGTCGATTGGATAGAAGTGAGTTTGTCCACAATACTTCTACAATCGGTGAAAATGATATAATTGTCCATACCAACAGAGGCTATATATTTTAACGCAAGTAATAATAACCTTTACAATTAAAAATATATTAAAAAATCCTTTACAAAAGGTATATTTCCTAAAAAGACCCTTTCGGGTTACATTACAGAACGTATTCTGAATGACAATTCCATCATCAGTTCTGATTACAAGGTATACGTGATTGAGCCACTAAAAATTGGGTGAAAACCCTTTAAAGGGTGTCCAGTGATTATTGGTACAGTAAATGGTGTACAGTGAGTATGAGCAACGTCCGAAAACTGTAGCGATTATAGAATGATAAGCCTTATGAGCCACACTATGAAAATATTTCTACGTATCATCCACAGTAGAATCACAGATAAATGTGAAGAAGACCAGGATGAAACGCAATTTGGCTTCAGAAATGGACTGGGAACCCGGGACGCACTCTTTGCACTAAATGTATTATTGCATAAATGCCGAGATTAAAGGAAAGACGTCTTTGATTTATTTATTGACTATGAAAAGGCCTTTGCGCCTTTGATTGAGTAGGTACAGCATCGCAAATTATTTAAAATATTAGAGGACAAAGGAGTTGATAGTCAAGATTTACGAATCATAGAAAAATTATACTGCCGTCAAACAGCGACAGCTTGCATAAATGGGAAATCAGCAGAAATATGTAAAATACAAAGAGGTGTCAGACAGGGTTGTATACTTTTCCCATTGTTATTCAATTTATATTCAGATAGAATATTTAAAGAAGCGCTGCATAATTTGGAATGGGGTGTAGTTAATGGAATTCTGATAAATATGTACAATCAGATATGCAGACGACACAGTTATTTAAGTGATTATATGAATGGATTAAAATGCCTCTTATATGCCATTCACACAGTGGGAAGAGAATTTGGCGTAAACATAAACTGTTTAAAAGCAAAATACATGGTATTTAGTCGTTTGGCTCATCAAGATTCACGGTTATATGTTGATGGTCATATAATTCAAAGAGTACCCAGTTTTAAATATCTTGGTTACCATAATACTGAACAACTAGATCCAGATAAAGAGATGAAATGTAGAGTTGAGATAGCCTGCACAACATTTTTAAATATGAGCTTATCCTTCTGTAATGATAACTTTCAACTTCAACTTCGAAAACGCATGATTAAATGTTACATTTGGTCAGTCCTCTTGTATGGTGTCGAAGCACGGACATTAAAAATATCCACCATTAATCGTTTAGAGGCCTTTGAAATTTGGCCTGCACAGACGTATACTGAAAATACCATAGACGGCTATGCTGACAAATGTGGTATGCCTTAAGAGAGCAAATGCTGCCCACGAGCTGCTTGATAACATTAAATATAGAAAGTTGGCCTATTTTGGACACAGTAAAAGGAGACCGATATAATCTTCTTCAACTTATTATGATGGGTAAAATCGAAGAACGCAGAAAAATTGGTAGAAAACAGGCCTCTTTGTTGAAGAATATCAGGGAGTGGACAGGAATAAAGAAAGCAGAACAACTATTCAGAATAGCTCGAGATAGAGACAGTTTCGCCATGTTAATCGCTAACGTCAAGGGGACTTGATAGAGCACGTTAAGAAGAAGAAGATAGTGATTATTATGTTACTTTGTTGTATATAATATTAGTAATGGAACTTTTACTTGATTTTACATCATGGCAATGCAGTACATATGTACTCCCAACTACGTAAGTTGCTAACCCTTAGGGAAACTTTTCTAAATGGACCCTAGATAGCAACTGATCTAAATGTTCATCCTTCTTCATTTCCTTGTTCTTCATTGTGTGTTTCATTGTTCTTCATTTCCTTGTGGAGTTTCTTTAAAATTTGTTTGTTTTTATACTTGCGATCTAATTTGTAATTTGTCATTATCTCATATGAAGCTCATTGATCGCCAAGATCAATAATATTGTTTTATTATTTTTAAAAATATGTTTGATTATTTAATTCATAGGAGATTCTGACTAATAGAAAGCTACAGAAATAAAAATTAAACTGATTATGTTTTGATGATTTTAACTTCCAATCGTATAGTAAGATATTTGATCACGTGTTTAATTCTGTCCAATCAGATTAAAATTATACTGAGAATTATCTACTGTAGAAAATTACTGATAGAATTTTTTAAGTAGATGGTTTCTGTTTAATGGCAACCAGTTTCCTAGTTTTGACAACTGTCATATTTAAGAAAATATCCATAATATACTACGTATTAAAAAATAATCTTACGAATATCACACGACAGTAAGAATAAATAAGAAAATAATGCTTCATTTTTACTCAAATTTGTTGTCATTGGGCAATAGCCACTCGAGCGCTGCGGGATCTCGTGTCTATTGCCAGACAACAAATTTTCGAAAAACTGTCGCATTATTTTCAATTTATTCTCACTCTCTTGTGATATTATACCCGATAATTTGTGATAATTTCCCGACTTCAAGTATATTACGTCAGATGCCCTTGGTTGCTATGAAAAAATACATTCAGTGACATTAATGACAATTCATGTTTTGAAAATGATAAAATTGATGACTTTCAACCGTCAAATATTTATAACCACTGTGTGTTTAATTGTACTAATTTGTACTTACATAAATAAATTACAATTAAATTTTGGTTTTGAACAGTTTTATTCATAATCGCAACAAATTGCACTCGATCTCTAAAATTAATATATAATTTTTGCCCTCGTGACACTTTGACATAATTTCACTCCCCTTCGGGTCGTGAAATTAAAACTGTCAAAGTGTCACTCGGGAAAAATTCAATAATTTTAGAGCTCTTGTGCAATTACTACTGAGTATATTTGTATTTCTTATTTGACTTTTAGTGAAAAACCTGAAAATAAGAACAGCAAAAGACAAACAGAAGAGGAACTAGAAGGATCAAGGGCCACAGCTGTGGCTGAAGCACAATCTGATGGTGGATATGCAAAAGCCTATGCATCCGCGTCCGCTAGAGCTATATCTCATCAAAATAAATATTGTTATTATTGTAAAATCATTGATAAATCTAATTAAATGTTTCAAAAACTTTTTTGATTATTACACATTTAGGTACATTATATCAACCACTATGTCTTATAAGTGGGATAATACGTAAGAATGCTGAAGGGAATGCTTTATTGTAAATTTTCTTCAAAGCCTAGGTACGTTTATTCTGATTTTTTAATAAATGTGCATTCTTGAAATTACGCAAATTTCTGAGCGTGCAAATAGAATCATGACACTTGCTGATTTGTTAAACTTGAAATCCTTTTTTGCTTTGTTTCATGCTTCCCTATATAGTCGTCTAGTACAGGGGTCGGCAACCTTTTGAGTCGGAACAGTCAAAAATTACAGTTTCCAAAATTTCAAAGTTTTTAAAGAGCCACAAATTTTTCTTGTCAACAATGAAATAGTACTCACATACATAAAGTTCTTTGATAAAAAAATTAATCTATTTATTCATATGTTTATTGTTGATAGTGTTTTTCACATATTTTCAAACATTTCATTTATTCAAGTAAAAAATTAAAACAACTAATTATTCACTTACAGCACTAACTTGTACTTCAATGACAATGACAAACAATTGAGCAAATAATCTCAATATTTCGATCCGAAGTTAGTTAGCACTCCAAATGATAACTTCTTCACCTCACTGTAGCAATCTGGAAGACTATTCCATGCGTCGAATATAAGTCCCTCAATTCGCGGCATTTCTTTCAAAGCTGTCTACTTTTGTTGCGTTGCGTACATACATTTCTAGACCTCCAACTCTTCCAACTTGCTTTTCAATTCTGTAAATTTTCCACTCCTTTACTTTTTAAATCGATCAATTGCATTTCTGAAGATCCAGTATCAATTCCAAATGGCTCAACGTGGATTTCGTTACTATTTGTGTTAGAAGGATTTATATGAATGCTAGAGTGGTTTTGTTGGTTTTGAATTGTTCAAATTTGCCAGCAGATTCATCTTTATTTTTTTTTGTAACTATGCTGAAGTAATTCGTGTCAACAGTTGCACTGGTATTATCGCGATATTCCTTTAGAAATTGAAAATTAAGTAATTGCTGCTCTGAATATCTTCTGCAAAAACAATTAATTTTTCTTCAAAACAAACCAATTCTTCCACCAAAACATGGTGGAAGTGAAACCCCAGCTTCCCTTTCCTTGCAATTTTCGATTCAGCTCATTTAATTTCACTGTGATATCCACCACAAATTAAATTTTTTGCAACTATTTGTCGTTCCCTAATTCAGGGTGATTATTGCCTTTTTCATTTAGGAAGGTATTTATTTCATTCAAGCACAAAGCAAAACGTTTCAACACCTTACCTTTGGAAAGCCATTGCACTTGATTGTGAAGAAGGAGATCGGAATACTGATTTTGTTTAAGAATTCTTTAAACTGACGACGGTAGAGTGCTTTTGACAAGATGCTATTAACAATCTTGATCACCAAATTCATGACCTCAACTATTTTGGCTGGAAATGTTTGGGCACAAAGCGTTTTTTGATATGAATTTCGTGATTTATTTTGCTTTGAAGAATCGATGGTGCCCCTTTATGTTTTCCTGTCATACTTCTGGCTACATCTGTTGCTATTTAAATGATTTTATTTAAATCGATCTCATTCTCTTCAAGGCATTTTTGTAGGCATTCGCTATATCTTCCCCTCTAGTTCGTCTCGAGAGCGGTAGCAATCCCAGAAGTTCTTAACTTCTGGAAGTATAAGTGACTGAGAGGATCGGTGTCTAATCCTCGTTAATCGATTCAGAAGGCTTTTTAAATATATTTTTTGGTAAAATAAATAATACATATTTGCGTGTGGAACTAAAGAGCCGCAGCTTCACATCGAAAGAGTCGCATGCGGCTCGCGAGCCGCAGGTTGCAGACCCCTGGTCTAGTAGAGTTAGAAAAAAAAAACTAACGTATCCTAATGGCGAAGATATTGAGCAACAACGTTTCTCCTTTTAAATTAAGCTGTCGAGTAACGCAACGGCGAAATTCAGTCGAGATTTTAAATTTACACTACTATTGAACCTAAGGGTAGAATAATAAAATTTCGGGCAGCTTGCCATGCAAGGTCAAATGCTATCTCGACTTCTTCTTAAGGTCCCATTTTCTATCGAAGGTTGGATATCGACATGGTAATTCATATTTTACTTACGACAGACAGAGCCGGATTTAAGGCAGTGGGGGCCCCTGGGCAGAATTAGTGTGGGGCCCTACCTCCTATATAAAAAATTGTTGTTATAACTATGATACAGCCAACAACAGAGTTTCCCCTTTTAGAAATTAAAAAAAAAATGTTGATCTACTTTTATAAATATATTTTTAAATACTAAGAAATACAAGAGCTGTATCTTATTACAGTAAAATATTTGGTTAAAGTACGGGAACTTTTTGTCGGTATGCTTCAGTGAGTGAGCTTCAATTTCATTGTGAGTTAAATTTTCCAAATAATGTAAAAATTCAAAACTGGAATGAATGGATACATAATGCAGAAAGCTTTTGACTTAAAGAGGAAATGAATATATGATAATAGTGACTATAATAGCGATACAATTTTTAAGTCCTAAATTTCGCTGATGTTGTCATTTCAGTCTTGAAATATTCCTTAAAACAATATAAATTCTTTAAATGATCCAAGTGCCGCCACTCCTGAATTAAGGTCAATATTTGGATCTTGGAGAATACGAGTTGTGCTGTTTGGCCTCTCTAATATTTCATTCCAAAATATTTCAAAAATATTCCTGTTTGCAGTAAACACATTCGATTATACTAACCATTTGCATCGCTACGAGTTTCAAATTGTTGCTCATCGTCTTCTGAAATTTTGGATAATGTTCCTTTGATGACCTTATGATTACTAGATACTAGATGAATATCTACTAATATTTACTCTTTTAGGAACAATAATAGTTCTGCTACGGTCGGCGTTGCTCTCTCGCTTAAAGACGCAACTTTTAAACATTAGATTGACAATTACGCATTTTTTATGGGAAATAAGCCACAATTTTACTAAAAAATGAATTTATTAACGTTTCGAAGCCCAAATCGGGTTTCGTTGTCAAAATACAAAATACTATTAAAATAATATATTTTTACAACGAAACCCGATTTGGGCTTCGAAACGTTAATAAATTCATTTTTTAGTAAAATTGTGGCTTATTTCCCATAAAAAATACGTAATTATAAAAATGCCACAAGGAAATAGCTTCAGAACAACATTAGATTAACAAGTTGTATCTGTATGTAGAAGAAGGGAAAAATACATACAGTTCATATAATCCAAGAAATCAAAGAATACTATTGCAGCAGGACAACACTCAGCTGTAGCTTTTGCAACTAAATTTAGAGAGTTGGCGGCACACGGAATCTACAACACCAAAATATTATGTTATCTAATTTTAGGCTGAACACCATTGTATTTTTATCTCCACTCATAACTGACGTTACCCTAGGACTGTCCCCTGTAGTTTTTCAAATCAATATTATCTTCTTGAAAGAATGTTATTCGAGAAATAAATATATTTTCTGCTTTATGACCGTGATTTAGTAAGCATATGAGAAACCTTTCAACATGAGTGAAACCTTCCATATAACGAAATATCACAGTTATTTGATTGACAAGAATTATTATCCGTGGGACTTTGTGGGGGCCCCCTGGAATGTGGGGGCCCAGCCTGCCCTCCCTTAAATCCGGCCCTGACGACAGCTCTAAATAGTTGGTTAGAGCGCAGACTAAACCATTCCCTTAGAGTTCGTAATCAGGAGTTCCGTCTTCTTCCTACATACAGGGTGTTAGTAAATAAGTATGAACAATTTTAAGAGCTAATTTGACATGAAAAAATAATGCCGGTTTGCTCTATCACATATGTCCGCAAATGCTTCGTTTCCGAGATACGGGGTGTTAAAAATTTATTTCAAACTGCCAATTTATTTATTGCTCTAATACCAGTTGAGCCATGAAAATGAAATTTGGTGAGTTTTAGAAGGTAGTTATTTCGCATTTTTTGACATACAATTAAGAATTTTGTATTCATCATTGGCGCGCCTAAGGGTAATGGTCTGATTTTTTTGAAAGAAAAAGATAGTACGCCCCTGAGATTTTCGAATTAAAAATTATTTTTAAATTCCACGTCTAATTTGTAATAAAAAATCTTTCTTGCCTTTTTTTCATATGGTGCACCGTTTTTATGCAGAAAATAAAACATATTGACGCGTATTTTTCATTTTTTAATACATTATCAAGAAATATCCAATATAATAATACTAAACTGGAACAATAACAGAAAATATTACTAATAAGATTTGAACTAGGTGCAGAGCTACAACAAATGTTAAAAATTACCTTCTTTAAAGGTTACAGAAGAATTTTATATTCATCATTGGCGCGCGTACGGGTAATGGTCTGAATTTTTTTAAGAAAAAAAATAGTACGCCACTGAGATATGTCAAACTAAAACTCATTTTTGAATTTCTCGTTCAATTTACGACAAAAAATCTTCCTTGCCTTTTTTTCATACAAGGCGCCGTTTTTATACAAAAAAATAAAACATCTTAGCGCTTACAAAGTATTTGAGGTAGTTTCCATATGCAGAGAAACTTAGTTCAAATACTTTGTAAACGTTAAGATGTTTTATTTATTTTTTGAAAATAATTTTTTATGAAAAAAAAAGCAGGACAGATTTTTTGTCGTAAATTAAACCAGCAATTCAAAAATTATTTTTAATTTGACATATCTCAGTGGCGTACTATTTTTCTCTTAAAAAATTCAGACCATTGCCCGTACGCGAGCCAATGATGAATATAAAATTCTTCTGTAACTTCTAAAGGAGGTCATTTTTAACATTTATTGTAGCTCTGCACTTAGTTAAAATCTTATTAGTAATATTTTCTGTTATTGTTCCAGTTTAATATTATTATATTGGATATTTCTTGATAATGTATTAAAAAATGAAAAATATGCGTCAAGATGTTTTATTTTTCTGCATAAAAACGGTGCACCATATGAAAAAAAGGCAAGAAAGTTTTTTTTATCACAAATTAGACGTGAAATTTAAAAATAATTTTTAATTCGAAATATCTCAATGGCGTACTATTTATTTCTTTCAAAAAATTCAGACCATTACCCGTAGGCACGCCAATGATGAATACAAAATTCTTAATTGTATGTCAAAAAATGCGAAATAACTACCTTCTAAAACTCACTAAATTTCATTTTCATAGCTCAACTGGACTCTCAAGTATTGCAACAGAGCAATACATAAATTGGCAGTTTGAAATAAAAATTTCAACACCCCGTATCTCGGAAACGAAGCATTTGCGGATATATGTTTATAGAGCAAACCAGCATTATTTTTTCATGTAGAATTAGCCCTTAAAATGTTTCATACTTATTTACTAACACCCTGTATATTTTACCTTCTATTTTATCCTTCATAATCAAACGCAGCAGACTAAAACGAGGACCTCTTACTACATGACCGAAATATTCAAGCTTTCTCCTCTTAATTGTCTGTATAATTTCTACCCTCTTATTAACCCTATCAAGGACTTCAATATTGCTAATTTTATCTTTCCATGATATTCGTAGCATTCTTCGATAACACTACCAACGCTCAATAGCTTCCAATCTCTAATTGCTTCAATGTCCAGGCCTAAAATATGTAGAGCAAAGTTGTGGAAACGTAGCAGTGCAACAACCTTATCCTTAGATCCATTCCTAAGTCTCTACTACATAATAGATGTTTCATTTTGACGAATTTTGCCCTTGCTATTTGTATACGGCTTTTAATCTCTTGTATTTGTTCTGCGTTTTGACTAACCAATGTTCCTAATAGATATTTGTATTTGTCTACCCTTCTTATCTGGATATTATTAATATGGAGTATCTCGTTGTCTTTTGGGTGTTTTATAATGACCATGCATTTTGTTTCCATGAAGTTCATTTTAATATAGTATTATAGTATAGTTGATCAAAAAAATGGCATAACCCAGACATCCAAAGTGAAAGTTATCCTTCAACACCAAATTGTTCTATATGGTTCACACAAAGTCCAGAAAAAAGTCACACCATTTTAAGCGTCGGGTTTGGGGGGGGGGGGGAGAGGGGGGAGAAATTAGTAAATTCGTAGTTTTTTACGTTTTTCGTCAATATTTCTAAAACTATACGGTTTAGCGAACAACCTTCTATACAAAATTGTTCTACATTAAATTTGACATAAAAAAGGCTCTATGCATAATCTTTCTAAAATGCATGGTTCCAAAGTTACGGAGGTAGTATAGTATAACTGGTCCAAAAAAGGCCTAACCCAAACATCCAAAGTAAAAGTTTTCCTCCAACACCAAATTATTCTGTAAGGTCCACATATTATTCAGTAGAAAGTTACACCATTTTGAGCGTCCGGTTTGGGGGGCAGATGGGGGAGAAGTCGATAAATTAGTAGTTTTTGTACGTTTTTCGTCAATATTTCTAAAACTATGCTTTAGAGTAAACAATGTTATATACAAAAATGATCTACATGAAATTTAAAACAAAAAAACCTTGTATACATAATTGTTATTAACATCAACGGTTCCAGAATTACGGAGGGTGAAAAGTCAAGGTTTTCGATACTTTTTATATTTTTTGCGCAATGTATGGTATAACTATACCAAATACCCAGACATCCAAATTGAAAGTTATCTTTTAACACCAAATTGTTCTATATGGTCCACATAATGTTCAGAAAAAAGTCACACCATTTTGAGCTTCGGGTTTGGGGGGAGAGGGGGGAGAAATCGGTAAATATAAAAAGTATCAAAAACCTCCAATTTTCACCCTCCGTAACTCTGGAACCGTTGATTTTATAACAATTATGTATAGAACCTTTTTTGTTTTAAATTTTATGTAGAACATTTTTCTATAGAAAATTCTTTACGCTAAAGCATAGTTTTAGAAACATGGACGAAAAACGTAAAAAAACTACTAATTTACCGATTTCTCCCCCATCTCCCCCCCAAACCGGACGCTCAAAATGGTGTAACTTTTTACTAAACAATATGTGGACCATACAGGGTGTCCCAGACTAATTTACCCAAGCTATATCTCTTAAACGAATAGAGATTTTCGAATGGGACAAAAAGTTGTCTATTCTACTTGTAATACACTTTAATATGGCGTAGAAAAAAATCATCCCCTAAATATTCATCTTTTAGTTACAACCCCTAACTTTAATTTTTTTAATAGCAGCCTGTATATTTTTTGATAGTTTTGGATGTGGTCTTCTATCGTCTATTTAACACATTTTTTGAAAATAAAATCGGTTCGTAAATAACCAAGAAAATATCAGTTAAGTTTTGTTAATTATGTGTCCCAGACTAATTTATCCAGGCTATATTTCTTAAACGAATAGATATTTTCGAATGGGACAAAAACTGATCTATTACATTTGTAATACACTTTAATATGGCGTAGAAAAAAAATTATCCCCTAAATATTCATCCCTTAGTTACAACCCTTAACTTAATTTTTTTTTAAATAGCATCCTGTAAGTTAGGGATGAATATTTAGGGGATGAATTTAGATCAGTTTTTGTCCCATTCGAAAATCTCTATTCGTTTAAGAAATATAGCCTATATAAATTAGTTTGGGACACACAATTAACAAAAATTAACTGATAGTTTCTAGGTTATTTACGAACCGGTTATATTTTCAAAAAATGTGTTTAATAGACGATAAAAGACCACATCCAAAACTATAAAAAAATATACAGGGTGCTATTAAAAAAATTAAAGTTAGTGGTTGTAACTAAGGGATGAATATTTAGTGGATGATTTTTTTATACGCCATATTAAAGTGTATTACATGTAGAATATATCACTTTTTGTCCCATTCGAAAATCTCTATTCGTTTAAGAGATATAGCGTAGGTAAATTAGTTTGGGACACCCTGTATAGAACAATTTGGTGTTGAAGGAAAACTTTTATTTTGGATGTCTGGGTTAGGCCTTTTTTGGACCAATTATACTATACTACCTCCGTAACTTTGGAACCGTTCATTTATGAGGGTTATGCGTAGGGCCTTTGTTATTTCAAATTTAATGTAGAACAGTTTTGTATAGAGGCTAAACCGCATAGTTTTAGAAATATGGACGAAAAACGTAAAAAACTACGAATTTACAGATTTCTCCCCCTCTCCCCCCCAAACCCGACGCTCAAAATGGTGTGACTTTTTTCTGAACATTATATGGACCATATAGAACAATTTGGTGTTGGAGGATAACTTTCACTTTGGATGTCTGGGTTTGGGTCTAACTATACCATACTAATACCATATATGGTACATCTCGACTGGACTAGTATATTTCTTCTCTTTTATTTATTAGATGACAACCGCCCATAGAGGTATCAATCCGTCAATGAATTGCATAGCAGAAGCAGAATTGCTTATAAAGAGGAAAAAGAAAAAGAAGAAGAAGAAACTGAATAAGAAACTACAATGTTAGCAAAAACCTAGAAAGGTTTTTAATAATATCT
This sequence comes from Diabrotica virgifera virgifera, assembly GCF_917563875.1. NCBI lineage: Eukaryota > Metazoa > Arthropoda > Insecta > Coleoptera > Chrysomelidae > Diabrotica > Diabrotica virgifera. The sequence goes on along the minus strand of NC_065449.1, from coordinate 10,617,103 downwards.
ATTTACAATTAACATTAATAATAAATATCGTCTTCATCCATTTGATTTCTTAAATAGCCACGCGAAGCACAGCCACATGGAGGTCCATATTGTCCATTAAAAGTATCCTTATCCTCCTTTTTGCTCTTTCCCATAAACGGAGTCAGCAAACTTTTGTGCATTACCATAGATGTGGATACTACGTCATCTTCATCAGCATTTTGGGGCCGCTGAAATGCTTCCTGTGGGGTAGTATGAATGCCATTGTCAGTGAAGTGTTCATGGAATGTTTGCTCAAACATATCTGGACTTGATGCTCCTAATAAAGTTTCTAAAAATTAACAATGAGAAATGCAAGCGGCTGAAAGAAAATATATAGGGTGGAAGGCACTTGTGGAATAAAATTATTTCTGTCCTTGTTTAAAAAAAAATATAAAAATGCTGAAACCCGTCGATTTTTAAATAAAAATGTGCACTTTTTAAACATAAGCTTAAACGTACAGGGTGATCCTTGCAAGTCTAACAGACTCCATAAGCTTTATTTTTAATAGAACACCCTGTATATTCTTATATTTTTAAAAGCTTTTTAACAACCTGATTTTAACAAACTATATCATGTAGGGTGTATTATGAATAATAAAGGGTGTAATTTTAAAATTAAAGAGTATGGAAACCACTTATGGAATAAAATTGTTTGTGTCTTTATTTTAAAAAATTATAAAAAATACTGGGACATATCAACTTTTAAATTCTAATGAGCGCTTTACAAACATAAATTAAAATATACAGAGTGATTCACGCAAGTACAGCATAGTCCATGATCTTTAATTTTAATGGATCACCCTATATATTTTTATATTTTTAGAATCTGCTAAACAACCTCATACCAAAAAAGTGTATACCTATTATGTAGGGCCTATTATGAATAATACAAGGTAAAATTTTAGAATTATGTGTAATTTTCGGCAATATATTAAATACCTACATAAAATTTTAAAATTAATCATTTATTATGCTTTAAATAATGGTAAATATTTTAAATGAGCTAAATAAAGGCATCAATTTTCTAAACTAAGTATTAAATCTATTGGGTTTTGTATTTAATGCCTTGACAAAATTTATAAATAATTTCAAAATTTCACCTTGTATTATTCACAATGAACCCTACATAATACACTTGATATGAGGTTGTTTAGCAGATTCTAAAAATATAAAAATGTACAGGGTGATCCATTAAAACTAAAGATCATGGACTATGCTGTACTTACGTGAATCACCCTGTATATTTAAATTTATGTTTGTAAAGCGCTCATTTGAATTTAAAAGTTGACGTGTCCCAGTATTTTTTATAATTTTTTAAAATAAGGACACAAACAATTTTATTCCATCAGTGGTTTCCATATTTGTTAATTTCAAAATTTCACCCTGTATTATTAATAATACACCCTACATGATATAGTTCTTTGAAATCAAGTTGTTAAGCAGCTTTTAAAAATATAACAATATACAAGGTGTTCCATTAAAAATAAAGCATATGGACTCTGCTAGACTTGCAAGGATCACCTTGTATATTTAAATTTATGTTTAAAAAGTGCACATTTTTATTTAAAAATCGACGGGTCTGAGCGTTTTTGATAATTTTTTGATACAATGACAGAAATAATTTTATTCCATAAGTGCCTTCCACACTATACCGGGTGTCCACTTATATTTTCCCCCATTTTAACTGCCTATAACTTCTAAACGGCTCAAGATAGAAATATGCGGTTTTCGCTGAAATGTTTTATTTTAGTAAAAGTTTTGTCTGAATGGATTGAATTTTTTATATCGCTTTCAAATACGAAAAAAATTGCGGATTTTTGAAAAAAACGTTGTTGACTTTTTTTTAATGGAACACCCAGTATATTTTTTTGTCAATTGAAAGAAAGGCTATTCACCTATCCAGCAATATAAAGCTTTTCAAAATCGGTTGTCAAATCACTGAGTAATTAATTTTTAAAATGAGGAATGCAACGTGGATATCACATACCTAAATAACATAACTGAGCAAAATGATATTATGTTATGTGACTTCCACATTGCATCTCTCATTTTAAAAAGTAATTGCTCAGTCATTTAGCAACCGATTTTAAAAAAATTTATATCGCTGGATAGGTAAATGATCTTTTTTTCAAGACATAAAAAAATATACTTAGTGTTTTAATAAAAAAAGTCAACAACGTTTTTTTTCAAAAATCCGCCATTTTTTATTTAAAAGCGATATAAAAAATGGTCACTTACCTAAAAACTTGAAAAAACGGTCATTTATCTATCCAGCGATATAAAATTTTTTAAAATCGGTTGTCAAATGCCTGAGCAATTAATTTTTAAAATGAGAGATGCAATGTGGAAATCACATAACTTGATTAGTTATGTTATTTAGGTATGTGATATCCACGTTGCACCTCTCATTTTAAAAATTAATTACTCAGTGATTTGACAACCGATTTTCAAAATCTTTATATCGCCTAGATAGATGAATGACCTTTCTTTCAATTTACAAAAGAATATACTGGGTGTTCCATTAAAAAAAATCAACAACGTTTTTTTCAAAAATCCGCCATATTTTATTTCGTATTTGAAAGCGATATAAAAAATTCAATCCATTCAGACAAAACTTTTACTAAAATAAAACATTTCAGTGAAAAACGCATATTTTTATCTTGAGCCGTTTAGAAGTTATAGGCAGTTAAAATGGGGGAAAATATAAGTGGACACCCGGTATAAGAAGAGTAAAAGTAAAATATATGTTTTACGTCTAATTCTGAATAAAAATGTTATTAACCTTATCCAAAGCCACTGACCAAAAATAAACATAAACCATTATTAACCCTGAAATGTTAGTGCTGTTGCAATGCTTTCATGTGTATAAAACATTGACCAAAATCAGAACCCATTCGTATTTGTTATTAGACGTGAATATGTCGAAATAGTGTTAGATAGATCAGTACTTCAAACAGTAGTGTTAGATAGAAAAGATCCATAGGTAGAAGAAGAATTTCCTGGCTGAGAAACTTAAGAGAGTGGTATGGTTGCAGCTCAGTAGATCTTTTAAGAGCAGCCGCCAATAAGGTACGGATAGCTGTGATGATAGCCAACCTCCGATAGGAGAAGGAACTACAAGAAGAAGAAGAAGAAGAAGAGCAGTACTGTTATTTCTTGATAGTCGTGGTTCGCCACCGTTTTATATTATAAATATACGTTATTAAACTGAAGATGTTGACTATGACTTTATTTATAATGTAGAATTGTAAATATTGTACCTTCATTTTTAAAACTCCTGTATATAATTTTTCTTAATTATTATTACGAAAACGAAATAAGAGTCTCACGCATAAGAACACATGTGCGGATTAGCTTGGGGATCGGGAATCGGAGTTAGCTGAGACGCAAGATAAACATAAGTAGCAGCCTTGACTAATTTTATTGGTTTTCGTTTATTGGAAAAAGTCGGTACATACTTTGATCCAATTTAAATAGGTTAAAACGGAAAAGGGAGATTAGATATAAGAGAATTTGTTTTAGCGTAGGAATGCGAGAGGCAGTCGATTTTGAGATCCGAATGAGGAAAGAGGTTGTATTTGGCAATAATCGAAAGGACGCGAGGTTTAATACGTAGGTACGTACTTATATATTGACAAGCCGGTCATATATTAAGTAGATAAACGCGATTATTTCAAAGACATTTTCTTTTGTGAGAACTCGTAAAATTTTAGTTGCAATTACACAAACACTTTTACATTTCGTCAATTTAATAGTATCTATAATTTAGTTATGTATTTTATTAATTAAAACTGTTAAACATCACACGGACTTTTATTACGATTGTCTTTAACGAATCCTACGTAAATATATAATGTTATTAAACTGAAGATGTTGACTACGACTTTATTTAACATAGTACCAAAAGGCAGTTTAAATACCAACCTTCTGCCTTTATTTACCATAAAAGGCATGTCAGGAAAAGGTAAAGTGAGAAGTGAAACAATTGGAAAACAGTTGAATATTGAATCAATGACACAGTTTATAGAAAGAAGACAACTGTGCTGGTTACGATACTTACATAGAATACACAGTAACATACTTGTCAAACGTATAGGGGAAGTAAGAACGACAAAAAAGAGAAGAAGAGGAAGACCTAAACTGACTTCTGACTTGGAATCATCTGATAGGGAAAATACTGCAGCAGAACGGCAAAACATGCAAAGAAGCGAAGGAGATGATAAAAATCAGGAAGGACTGGAAATTTTTTATCTTACATAAAATAAATATATATTGTAATATTCTATTTACCTAACACATGTTGATGATCCGAATTTCTAGGTCCAAGATTAAAATCTGTGGGTAAAAAATTTCCCCTTTCATCAAACCTTTCCAAAAACGCTTCACGTTCTTCTTCCAGATCTGGCATATTCAACGAAAACGGATTATGATGATCGGGTTCGTCAAAGTCTTCGTTGAAATTGTTGAACCCCGGAATGAAAAAGGGATGGGTTAGCCCTGATGGAATGAAACTACTCTGAACGATGTCTTCGTGGTCTGTTGGTGTATCTAGAAAAATCGTATAAGGAAACGTCACAAGAAACTTTCACATTAACGATACTATCGCTAAAATAGTCTCATGAAAATGAACAAAAAACATAAACAGCGCTGATCATGGTAATCAGTGTCCAAGATCCGGCAGGAGAGGCATAAACCAGAAGGATCACAGGGATTCTCATTACGTCAGCAAGTATAAAATCTGCAATTCAACTCAAAACACACAAAAGAATAGATACGTGGAACGTACTAACAAGGAAGAGCTCATAACCTGATAAAGAACTGCTTAAAGATAGGCCTCCTTGGATGCAGTGAGGTTCGATGGTCTAAAATCGGCAGAAGTGTAATAAATAAATACGTCTTTTCAGTGGCGGCTCGTGACATCTGCTATAGGGTGTGCTGCATGAACCACGGCCAATATAAAATAATAGAAATAGAATAACATACGAAAACAAAAACAATAAAATTAGCTTTAATACTAATTAATAGTAACTAATAACGACATGCTATAAAAATCTGATTAACTTACATTTATTGCATTTTTCTAAATTGGAAATTAATACGCCGGTCCTTTTTTGTCGCAAACTTTTCGATTACTTTATCGTTAAAGTTCGGTATTGAAGCGATGAACTTTTTTTCTATCGAGAGTGTGGAAAGGGCTGTTAATCTGTCTTCGCGCATTGAATTTCTTAAAAATGTTTTGATCCGTTTTAAAGTTGAAAAACTACGTTCAGCTTCTGCTGTGGTCATTGGCGTAGTCACCAGAATTTGTATCAACTTTTTGGTTTCTGTTAATGTGTCCTCTAAATTATTAGAAATTATAAATTTTAGTAAAGGCACTGCACCTTTTAATGTTCTACACTCGATATTGGAATACAAAACTGACAGTTCTGTTCGCAAACGGTTTTTATCAAAGAAGTTATAAGCTGTACAAGTTAAATCCAATTCATTTTCAGGAAACTTATTATTATATTTTTCGAAATGTTCTGAAGATAAAAGTGTTGCGGCAACTAGATGATTTGTATATGCAAACCGTTCTTTTGCATTGTTTATAATAACATCACAAACTTCTAGACAGGCAATACGGTGATCCTGTTGGCTGTTATTTGGGCGTTTCCTTTTTTGGACACTAGGCGCCGCATTTAAATTTGAAGCTTGATGTATGATAGGGTCTATTTTATTTCGGACATTGTTAATACTTTGCTCAAAAACATGTATAGCTTTCTGTGCTTCGGTTGGGTCCATGTTCTTTTTTTGAAGATTATTGTACAAAACGTCAACATGTGGCATAATATAATGAAAAACAGTCAGCCAGAAAGTAAAATTTTGATCTTCCAGAATACGTCTAAGTCCTCTTGCTTCCTTGGAAGTAATAGCATTTGACTCTTCTTCTAGTTGCTCCATACACTCAATAATAAAGTCTCTATATTCGTAAACGACATTTACTGTACGAATATTGAAATTCCAGCGTGTAGGGATTGAACGAGGAATATTTTTTCCAACTATTTGATTTAAGACAGCTATTCTTTGAGGTGAATGACTAAAAAATCCAGGTATATCATGTAAATCTCCAAAAAATACGCGTACTTGGGAATTAATAGAACATGCTCTTGACATTATTAGATTCAATTGATGGGCGTAACAGTGCACAAAATGAGCAGTTTCATATTTTCTCTTAATTATTGTTTGCACTCCGCCATGTATCCCACTCATAACAGCTGCTAAGAATTTCTAAACACGGCACAGATGCAACGGTCACGAATAACTGTCGTGAATTGCAGCTCGCAAACACATTTCCGAGGCCGTTAATCAGCCGATTGCCGAAGCACATCGGCTAAGATCGCCGTTTGCCTAATAAATGCATTTTACCGCTGCCAGTGTTTCGGTTGTTATCGACGCGGCTTCACTGGAGCAGCAAATACGTAAAAAGATTGCTTCACTGGAGCACCAAATACGTAAAAAAATTATACGGTTTCACTAGAGGAGTAAATACGTAAAAAAATAATATTAATCATCGTTGTTGGTGAATTATTATTAACAGTTGATGTTTAATATGATAATATGGCAGATTTGAAATAAAACTATATTAATTATTCTTTAATAATTAAGATTTGCTATGGTTGTTTGGTAGTTCTGCAGCTCAGCAGCACATAAAGAAAAGCCGCCACTGCGTCTTTTATTACGCTAGAGTTAAAACTCCACAAAATCTCTACGGAGTAGCTACACAGAGGAAGGAATAGACAGCTTTTCTAATGAATTAGACAAGTTAATGTTATTTTAGGTGACTTCAATGCGAAGGTAGGTAAAGAAAGAGATGGAGAAGTAGTAGGCGAATATGGAATAGAAACACGTAATGAGAGAGGAAAGAGGCTAGTTGTTTTGCAAGGAGCTAATTATTAAGAACACATGGTACAAACTACCAGTCTAAAATATATACACTTAGAAAGCCCCTAGAGATGAAGGTGAGAAAATAGTAAGAAACCAGATTGACTAGAAATAAAGGAGAAGAAGAAGAAAATTTATAAACCAAAGATTCTGTAACGTCATAATATCGACTAAAGCTTACCCAGGAGCAGATATAACAAGTGACCACAAGCTTGTTTAGCAGACATGAAACTCATACTGAAGAAAATAAAAACAGCCACAGAACAGCTAGAATTAATCAAATCTAAGAAATTTAAGTCTAAAAGAAGCTGATCTTTGCCAAGAGATCAAAGAACAAATATACAACGTAGTTCAGAGACTAGGACAACTTAACGCTATAGAAAAATGGATAAAGTTAAAGAAGATCCTGAGAAACATCATACAACAACAATTAGAGGGCAATACATCCCCTAAAATCAAACAATGGATAACACAAGAAATAAAGTCATTGATATCGACGACGAAAGAATGGAGACAATAGAACCAAGAGGTAGAAATCTACAATTACCAAAGGGAAATTCAAAAATCAATACAACGTTTAAAAAATGAGGCTACAGTAGCGATCAACAGGTAGCAACAAACGCGTTCCAAGATTGCGGCTCTAATTTTGAATATTTTGTCGAGATATTTGGCACACATATTCGTAATATAATAAAGAATGGCGGTACAGTGCCCAATTTCAGAAATATGTTGGTACGTGGAAATTACTCTAGAACTAAATAAAATATTGAAAAAAGGAGCCTGTACCGCCATTAAGAAGAAAAAAAAATAAACTTTCTTCAAATAAACTTTTTTATCCCATGCCTAGATTTTGTGTAATCTTGGAACTACTAAAATTTTTTATTTCTAACAAGAAATCGAACATATTATAACTAAATAACTAATTAGGCAACATAGAGAAATTATCACTGTCGTTTTGACAAACCTGCGTCAGATTTTCTCTATGTCCTGTTATCTTTATCGATATCTGTTCAGTGCAGTAGTGTGTTAATTTAAGAATTCGTTTTTGCTGTTTCATAGGAAAGTAGTGTTTATTGATAGTTAATTTATTATATATTTTTGTTGTTTTTGTATAAGTTGTTGGCCTCTTTGAAAGAATATATTGTTGTTAATTGTGAGTTAGAGTTATATGTAGGTAGGTAAGTATATTTTACGTAAAAATATTTCGAATTCTAATGCGAGTATATAAAGTTTTAGGAGGATTTTTTATTCTAAAAATATTATCAATAGTTTAACAAAATGGAAAAAGTAAATCAAACGAAAAATAAAGTGAAACCTTCTAAGAAAAAGTCCATTAAAAACCGTGCCAAAATTATGCGAAAATCGAAATTTGTTTCGCTTCACAACAAAAAATTATTATTTATTATTGTTTTATTATTAGATATTTCATGCAAATATCTTTCTAAATACCTATCTTAACATAAAATTTTCACCCATTTTGGTTTATTTTTATAAATATCTATTTATTAATAATAAAATCGTTTTCAATTACTTCCATTTAGCGCGACTATGATATTGTCAAAATATTAATCTTAGATAATGTCAAAGATTACCACTGTTGCCAAAGTTTATGATACTGATCTCCCGAAGTTATATTTTGTTGTTACCTGTTGATCGCTACTGTTTACTCTTAATTTGATTTACAGAAATATCACTTACCTTTTACATCTCTTTTTGTTCTCTTGTTATTAAAATTAATATTTTTAACATCCAGTGGATTGTTCTCTCTTAAATCGTTTAAATTTTCTTTCATCTCTTCTACAAAATCACGAATGTTTTCTACCCCTAAAGTTTTCTTGAGATCATCAACGCCATTTTTTAGGGTTTTCAAGAATTTATCTTTGTTTTTTTCGTCGTCAATCTTGTCTAAAAAATTCTGAAGATTTTTTTCTCTATTGCTTCTAGAGGACAACTTGTGCATCATATGAATACTGTCCAGTTTATTCTTTAACTTTTGCATTTGGTCTGTTCTTTTTTTTCCTTCATTATTATAGAGATTTTGAGTGGCCTTCCTAGAGTTAGCATTGTTAAAAACATCTTCAATTTTATCTAGGACTTGTTGAACATGATCATTTTTTTCTTTTGGAACATTTTTTGTACTTTTGTTTTCAAGATTGTTAAAAGAATTCATTGTATTTTCTACATTTTCCTTCAAATTTTCCATATATTTATTATTTTGGAAACCAATATTATTTCTCGCACTCACGTCTTTATTTTGATTGTTTCCTATACTTTCCAAATTTTTAAACGTTTGTTGAAAATTATTGTTCACAAATTTCTGAATGTTTTTGACATGCTCTGGAATACTCTCATCATTCTTTGTGTTGATTGGTGAGTTGTTATGTCTTGGAAACAGTTCTTTAATGTTTTTTATTACATTTTTGTTTTGATTATCTGCTACTGCATTATGTCTAAAAACATCTTCATTTTTCTTGTGAGCAAACTCTTCGAAATTCTTCAAAACATGTTTAACCTTATCATTCACTTTATTGTGAATATCTCCTAGTTCGTGGCCCTCATTTTTTCGACTGTTATATTTAGGAAAAAGCTCTTTCTTATGGATGATCTTTTCTAAGTTAGTTTTCTTAGGAAAAATCTCTTGAATGTTCTTTAAATGGTGATTCCCCGCAGCATTCCCGATGTTTTTCCAAAAATGTTCAAGATAGTTGTGTTCTGTGTTGGTCCTTGGATCAATTGCATCTGGAGTTGAAGCTGGATTGGAAACTCCAGCAGCATCTAGGAGATGTCCCATTTTGACGAACTCTGTTGTCTCTGAAAATAATTTAATAAAATTAAGAATGTATGTAGCTGGTACAAAGCTGCAAAAGAACTCGCCAGAATCACATGGGTCAACAACCCGACGGAACAGAACAAGAAGAACACGAAAGAACTACAAACAAAGCCAATATAATAAATAAGATAACATATGAAAAAATATTAAAATATTGAGAAATGTAGGTAAAATTATAAAATAAAACAATTATGCAAAAAGCCAAAGACATAAAAACAAGAGCACTGAAGAACCAAAAAGGAGAAAATTAAAATAGGACTGACATGGGCAGCTTACGGAAAACTGAGGAAAGTTTTTAGATCATATTTTCTCATCTGCTTTCAAAGGAAGGTTTTAAATTAATGTGTAGGTACTCCCAGGTCTAACGTATGGAGCAAAAACATTGACCCTTACCAGAAAGGTAATCAATATAAAATATAAGTGCCACAGAGAGCAATGGAGATGTCGATGTTGCATATACATACATATACCTCAGAGTCAGTTTCAAATAAAATAGTAGGAGAAAAACTGGCGTTATGAATGCAGTTAAAAGAATTACAGCAGGATTACAAAGAACATTTTAGAATGGAGACCTAGACACGATGCTTATCGCAGAACATCGCAGAACATCGCAACAAGGTGGTTGGACGACATCAAGTGCATCCACAACTGGATTCAGGGTGCTCAACATTGGATGCAATTGAATTATTTACCGGTGGCCTATGTTCAGTAGTGGGCTCAAAACGGCTGATGATGATAGTGATAATGAAGAATGTAGTAGTGAAGAATTGTTGTAAACTTACGTTGTGTCTCTCCAATGCTTGAATCATGATCTTCTTCACCAAACCTTGAGTTTAAACTAACTTTCTCGTCATCAGATATAACTGGAATGGGACTAACAGTATGCATGAGAATTTCTGGGGTTTGTCTGGCGGTTAATATAGCTTTTTTAGCGTGGTTTGTTATTTCCCCTACGTGGTGAATGGCTTCTTGGCCGGATCTAACTGCATTGCGAATCACATGTCCTACCTAAAATAACAAAAACAACAATATAGGGTAGTAGATCCATATTATCGAGAAATATAGAGACTGCGCAGTAGGCCGGGCCGAAAATCTTTTTTTTTTAATTTTTCTACACGGCTAGTTTCCAAAAGTTGGGACTAGTATTTATATAATCCTAGACCAAATTTGGGCCGGTTTAAAAAATATTTAACCGGGCCCTCTGGCCCTTAAAAATTTTTTTTGGGTCGAAAATTTTCTTTTAAATTCTTGTACAAGGCTAGTTGCTAAAAGTTGTAACTAGTATTTATATAATCCTATACCAAATTTGGGACGATTTAGAAAGTAATCAACCGGGCCCCCCGGCCTTTAAAGAATTTTTATATTGTTAAAAAAAAGGTTTGGGGCTATTAAAAAAGCTTCTGTTGTCATATTTTATTATTAAGCAAAAGAAAGATAATACAGTAGACAGAAAAAATACTTAAGCTTTTAAATGCCGTTTTAGAAGATCTTAACTAAATCTTCAAAGATAATACAGTGCTAGTCATCGACAAAATAAAATTCGGAGAGGAGTTAAGGGAAAAGTCAATATTGAAGGGCTACACTTTGATAAAAGGAAAGATCAAACCATGGTATTCGGAAAGGCGAGACGAATTATGAAAACTAAAGACCATATTTTATAGCTTTAACTGAAGGACCCGGTAGTTTATATTTTGGGTACTTGGATCTTAGACAGTCTCATGTCATAGATATTGTCGAAGGAATATTAGACTACTTACAAAGCCATAATATAGATATAAGCAAATTAGGTGTTATGGGATGTGATGGTTCAAATGAAAATAGGGAATAGGGAAGGTGAAATCATACAAATTATAGAAAGGCAAGTAAATAAACCATTACAGTGGAGTGTACGCCCATTGCACGCTAATGAACTTCCCTTGCGATATTTGCTGCAAAAACTAGATGACCACACAAAAGGTCTCTATTCATAATCTGAGCAGATTGGATCCCTTCTTCCCAATTACGAAAAAAATGCCTGTTATTAAATATAACACCATAGAAGCTGTCCTGCCTCTTGTAAATGAAAATGATCCAAGTTTAGATCAACAGTATTTGTCCAAACTGTCCTAAGCAATAATTGGAGATGGAATATGTTCTCAAAGTTTGGCAGAGAAAAGTCCAGGGAAGATGGCACAAACACGTTGGTTCACGACAGCTAACCGCATTCTTAGAGTTTATGTAGCTACAACTGATCCTTGAGAAAGCTTAAAGATTTTAGCTGAGTTTGTAATACAAGTATATTCACGTATGAGGTTTGAGATAAAAACACAGCCAAAATTGGAATACGGTGCCAGGCATCTATGGAAATCAATGCAGCCTTCGAGAGATTTTCCGAATAATGTCTCATCAATTTATCAATAAAGTTAATTAAGACAATGCTTACTTTGCGCACCCGGAAATCATTCAAATTTGTAGGTTAACAGATTAACGTCAACGTATTAGAGAGGATGCTCTCAGAAGGATTTTAAAATGTAGGAAGGCCGGTATAAAAATTGTGCTTTCATAGTATCCCAAATCCCTAAATCAATTTCGATGCAGAAGATTACATAGATCTCATAGACTGGATGAATAGTATTGTAACAGATCCTCCTCTAATACAGCGTTTAGCAGACGAAGAATAATTGTGTGACATGGTGAAACAAGTTCCAAAGTTTGACAATTTTCCTTGCCATACTCAAGCGGTGGAGAGGTGTGTGAAGATAATTACTGATTCATCAATAAAAGTGTGTGGTGCAGAATCTAGAGATGGTTATATTCGAGCTAAACTTGATGCCAGAAAGAATTAGGCAATATTTGACAGTAAATGTCGACACTATGCTTCAAGGAATGAGTAAGTAAAAATGTTGAGTAAAGAAGGGTGGGCGAGTGGAACTCACCGTGCAGAAAACTCATCGTGGTGAGTTCTGGGTTAAATGAATATACGCAATAATGTTAAATATGTGCATAATAGTTCAATATAAAAACCTTTTGTGCCGAATATTCATTCAAGCAAAAAGCTGCACAGTTCACAGCGCAAAAATAGTAAATAAATATGCATTGGTTAACCCTCTTTTATATTTTTGGTCCTGGGGACCGGTTAAATATTTTTAGATCATGATGAAAATTGTTTAACAGGATAGTAGCATTGATATTAATATCTTAGACACTAGCCCGCTCCAAAAATAAAGCAAAAAAAAATAATTTTTTTAGACCCCCGGGGGCCCGGTCAAAAATAATTTAATTCGGCCTATGTTTGGTACACAGTATTAGGATTACCATACACAACTTTTTTTTACTAGCCCGTTTAAAATTTCCCAAAAAATGTTTTTCTGCCCTTTTTCGGCCCGGCCTACTGCGCAGTCTTCAATTTGTGAAGATAGCGAAACATTGATATGTCTAATTGATTTGTTTATACGTGTAATAATTTTCCGAGGTATTTGAACGTTATATTGAATTGTAGTGAATATATTTGAATTTTATATAATCTAATCTAATCTAATTAATAAATTAAAATAGGAATTTTATTTAACTTTGAAAAATATTTTAAAATGATAATAACTGGCGCCCAACGTGGGCCTCTCATTTAGTGGCCTCAATGTTGGCTCATTTTCAACGAAAACTTTTCGTTTATAAATTTGCAAAAGTCTGTGTGTTATTGCGTTGCCGCTCCTGTAATACTTAGAGCAGGTGTATCGATGGATTCTTATGTAGTTTTGCCTTCTGAATCCAAATCTAAAAACGGCATTTCGATATCTCTAACCGTATTCGAGATAATCGACCTCAAAGTCGAAAATGTGACGTCACAATCCGATTATTTCCTACCGACGACGCACTAAACGTCAGCTCAAATGGTTGGTTAGGAAGTAGGCTACTTTTCAAAAAGCTAAACATCAAACTCAATAAGTTACGAGTAGACTAGTAGTAATTATCTAGTAGTTTTACAAATGTTTGACATTTCTCTTCCAGAATTGAACAAGCGCTGTCGTATTTTTGTGTGACTATAAAAAAATCAATTTATTACCTACCTTCTTACATCTTACATCAAATATCGAATCTTGTGTAATTAAACCATTTATTCCTTTAATTTATTTGTAAATTCAGGTTATATATTGTACCTATATAAATTATTTTTGAAATTAAAAACCATTGACGTAATGCACACCAAGGTACCTATATTATGTAACGTTTGTAATTAATGAATTTGAATAATTTTAACAATATTTGGTTATTTTGAATTATTATTTAATCTCAATTTGTTCAGCAAAGCATAGTTTATTTACATTTGAGTTTGACACTTCGTGAATGTCAAACTAAATTTTAAATTAAGTATTAATAAAACATCAATGACATTTGATAGTGAATTTAATTATTATATAAAATAAATAAGATGTTCAAAAATACAATTTGAGTATATTTTAAAAGCAATAATTTATTAAGTAGGTATATATTTACGAGTATACAGCCTACCCTTTATGATAAATGGACTGTTCTATTTGTTATGAAATTAAAATACAGGGTGTTTAGAAACTCTACCGACAAACGAAGACAGGAGGTTCCTCAGATAATTTTACCCAATTCATCTAGTCCGAAAATGCTTCCTAAAGGAGCTAGAGCTATTTGAAAATGGCGTCTGGTAATTAGTTTATCTTAAATATCTCCAGAACGCTTCTATTTAGAAGAACAAAAATTGGTACACATATTTATCTTCCAGGGATAAATCGATTTTATTAATTGCAAATTTCTAGTACCGGTCATAGGCGTGCGTTTGGGTAGGGCATCAGTTATATTATCGCATAACTTTTTTGTTTTCAATTTTTAAGCACTTTAAAGTCTGGATTATTAAAATGTAAGGCATTATAGTACTAAAAGGTACTCTTACTTTAAGTCGATAGGATACACCGTTTTCTAGAAAAATCGATTTGAAAATTTTTCGTTGTTTGAATATCAAAAAAAATTTCAATAAAAAAAACTATTTAGAAAAACCAAAATTGGTACATTTATTTATATTCCAGAGATGAATCGATTTTATTAATTGTGAATTTCTAGTACCGGTCATATGCGTCCGTTTTGGGTAGATCAACTAGTCTTTAATTTTTAAGGATTTTTGACATTCGATTATTAAATTATGAGGTATTCTAGTATTAAAAGTTAGGTAATCTTGCTTGAAGTTGGTAAAATACACCGTTTTTTTTTTAATTTTCAAAATTTTTTTCAAATTCAGGAAACGAAAAATTTCAGAAAACGGTGTGTCCTACCGACTTAAAGCAAGAGTACCTTTTAGTACTAGAATACCTCAGAATTTAATAATCCAGTATCAAAAGTGCTTAAAAGTTAAAGAGAAAAAAGTTATGCGATAAAATAACCGTTGCCCCACCCAAAACCACCACCCAAAGTCACCATAGATGGAATCGATTTATCTCTGGAAGATAAATATGTGTACCAATTTTCGTTTTTTCTAACTAAAAGCGTTCTGGAGGTATTTAAGAAAAACTAATTACAAGACGCCATCTTCAAAGAGCTCTAGCTCCCTTAGGAAGCATTTTCGGACTAGGTGAATGTGGTTAAATTCTCTTAAAATTATCTGAGGAATCTCCTGTCTTCGTTTGTCGGTGGAGTTTCTGGACACCCTGTATAGTCTGTTCGCTAAACTCGATATAACTGGCTAGTGATTTTAGTAGGTAATTTTTTTGTTTTTTGCGAATTTTGACAAAATTGGCAAAATTACTAATTATTTAGTAATTATTAACTAATTAGTAATTATTATTTTTTGATTATTGACTAAAATCACTTGCCAGTTGTGTCTGAGTTTAGAGAACCGACATTATATGAAATAATATTGTTTGGTATAAAAAAATATGGTCTGATATGTGCAATTCTAATGGAAAAAAATATTTGAAGATTTTTCTCAAATTATGGATACCAACAACATTTTCATTTATAACTATTTTATTTTTAATTTGACGAAGAAAAGTTATTCTTCATAAAAAGCTATTCATGTTCTAAGATTTATGATGCAACCAACATATTATATAGAGTTTTATTAATTTTATACGAGGTATATTAAAATATAAATTTAGATCAAGAGTAAACTACCTTTATAGTTCATAACATTTAAATTAGAATGATATAATTGCACATTAAAACATAATTATTAATTCTAAACTACTTTTCATAATAGCAATTTTCCATATTACGAATTAAAATACGTAAATAAAGAAAGTTTTCGTTATGATAATGCTCGCATTTTCAGCTTGTTTATATTACGTCTATAAAATATTTTAAAAGATTCATTTATTGTGTTAAATTACAAGTTCCCCAAAACCAACACTTACGTTTTGAAAAGTATTCTCTACCAAGACCTGCGGCCAATCCTGTCCTACTCTCTCGCTCTCTCCCTCGCACTCGTCGCCAAATCTGGAAGATATATCAGGATAAGCACTTTCCAATATCGTATTATCCTTGTTTGGGTTATCAACAATATTGTACCCGGAAGGCGCTATGAAATTTTGGTTCGGTATTTTTATGGTGGCAAGCGCCACGTCTTTACAAGAGCCAACAATGTTGCGAATGTGGTACAAGGGAGTATCTTTGTGATCGAGAAGCGTTTTGGCAAACGTGCCAATGTTTTCCACTACTTTCGGTACGTCTACTTTTAGTGTGGGATCCGTTAAGAGGCTAAAAGCAGGAGTAAAAAACAAGTGAGTGTTAACAATATTTCTCTACGAAAGGTTAAATAATATAACAATAAGAAAATGTTTTAAACTATTTGTTTTTTTCTGATTATATTGCGATTAGTGTAAAAGACGGAAAAGAATTATTAGTAAATTTTGTTCATGTAAGACCTTCAGAGTTTATGTAGTATTTTTTCTTCTTCATGTACTGTGTACTTTCAGAACGTTGGCTATCATCATAGCCTTCTTCATCCCCCCATAGTCAGATCATCATCATCTTAATTTTAGTTACTGCTACCCTAAATAACATGCTTGTATCAAGTCCATAACAAACTCGAAAGTTCTTTAACCATGAAATCTTTCTTCGTTCTGGAGTGTATTTGCCTATTTTTAATATTTTTGTACCAACCTATATTTGGGACCAGTTATTACATGTTCGAAGTATTCCAGCTTCCTCTTCTTGATGCTTTTTATAATCTAAGTAGTCTTGCTGAGACGTTCTAGTATTGTAGAGTGTCGAATCTTCTCCACCCAAGAAACTTTAAAAATTCTTCTATAGCACCACATTTCCAAAGCCTTAAGGCGATTTAGATCACTTTTATGCACAGTCCTAGACTTGTAGTACATTCTTTTACGGTTTTTGCTCTAAATTTTAAAGAACCGCTTGGATGGACATGAAATTTGGCATACGCATAGCTTACATGTTGAAGAAAAAAAGTGATATTGTGCCGATGTGTGCTTTAGTCCTGGGGGTGACTTTCACCCCCTCTTGGGGGTGAAAAAATATATGTCCAAAATAAATCCGGAAATGAGTAAACTGACTAATTTTAAGTAACTTTTGTTCTATAGAGCTTTTTCGCCAAGTCAATACTTTTCCAGTTATTTGCTAGTGAATATGTTCATTTTTCAACAAAATAACCACGTACCAACAAAAAAGTAGGTATTTTGTCGAAAAAAATGTTCTTAACGAAAATATAGCCTGTAAAAAAGTAAAAAGATGCTGTACGCGTTAGGTCTCTGGACCTTGTAGAACCAGAGTTATAGCCAATGAAAAATAGATTAATATTCCCCAAATTTCAAATAGAATATTTCGACGTGAAATACCCAAAAAATTAATGGTAGGGGAGTAAAGTATGCTAAATGTGCAGTCACTCGAGCGCTTTGGGGACCTATTGCGTTGTGAAGAGTAGGTCCTAAAACCAAAAAAAGTTATAACTATTTAGAATGGGAAATAAGCCACAATATTATTAAAAAATGATTTTTATTAACGTTTCGACGCCCAAATCGGGTGCCGTTGTCAAAATACAAAATACTATTAATATAAACAAAAATGTTGTTGCTTAGTAAAAAAAATTCTTCTAATAATTTATTTAATTTGACTCATTTACATCGGCAATTCAGATACATATGATACATTTTAAAGTAGAAGACTTTAAAATGATATTGCCAATATTTATGAGTTGCATTCCTGGGACGACTTTACTGAAAGATAGTTCATTCGATTACATGAAATCAACCCCAACTCAAGAATATCCGTCACAAAAAAATCATAGCATGTGATCTGTCATTAAACAGACAACCACATGCAACGGTGACATTAAAATTCTCGCGTTAGAGATCTCATAGTAAATCACGAGGGAAAACCAGGAAAAACCTCGTGATACTATCCCGACATCGTAAGTATTTGGTCTTACATTTAATTTACTCTCAAAATTAATACCAAATTCTGACTTTACTATAATTTTGTTTAAATTATAAATAATATCAATAATACATGGGTATATAAGTAATACTAAAATATAAAATATGTACTAACTCGACTATTGACTTACTAATTGTGGTATTTTCTTTGTATTGACTTCCTCTTTCAGTATGGGTATCCACATCCTACTGCATTCCACCGAGGAATTTGCGACACAATTGGTTTCGTTTAGCATAATTAGAGCCGCTTCTTTGATTTTTCTCTTTTTACTATCTGTTTCTTTCAGGACTATACTTGAATCTCTCCACTGAACTCTATTTGTATAGTAATTATATAATTATATATAATTATATATAATAATAAATAATAATATAATTCAAGTATAGTCCTGAAAGAAACAGATAGTAAAAAGAGAAAAATCAAAGAAGCGGCTCTAATTATGCTAAACGAAACCAATTGTGTCGCAAATTCCTCGGTGGAATGCAGTAGGATGTGGATACCCATACTGAAAGAGGAAGTCAATACAAAGAAAATACCACAATTAGTAAGTCAATAGTCGAGTTAGTACATATTTTATATTTTAGTATTACTTATATACCCATGTATTATTGATATTATTTATAATTTAAACAAAATTATAGTAAAGTCAGAATTTGGTATTAATTTTGAGAGTAAATTAAATGTAAGACCAAATACTTACGATGTCGGGATAGTATCACGAGGTTTTTCCTGGTTTTCCCTCGTGATTTACTATGAGATCTCTAACGCGAGAATTTTAATGTCACCGTTGCATGTGGTTGTCTGTTTAAAGACAGATCACATGCTATGATTTTTTTGTGACGGATATTCTTGAGTTGGGGTTGATTTCATGTAATCGAATGAACTATCTTTCAGTAAAGTCGTCCCAGGAACGCAACTCATAAATATTGGCAATATCATTTTAAAGTCTTCTACTTTAAAATGTATCATATGTATCTGAATTGCCGATGTAAATGAGTCAAATTAAATAAATTATTAGAAGAATTTTTTTTACTAAGCAACAACATTTTTGTTTATATTAATAGTATTTTGTATTTTGACAACGGCACCCGATTTGGGCGTCGAAACGTTAATAAAAATCATTTTTTAATAATATTGTGGCTTATTTCCCATTCTAAATAGTTAAAATTGTAAAAATGCCACAAGAAAATAGCTTCAGAACAACATCAAAAAAAGTTAAGTAAAGTTTTCCATTTTAGTGGGGACTTGTCCATTTTAAATTTAATTTTCCACTTCCAACGATCGTTTTTTAGATTATAAAGCCATCTATCCATAATTCGAAAACATGTTTCGAATAAAAGTTACTTATTTTTAAGTAAGAAATCCAAATTTGCAATACAAAATTGGGGCTCCATTTAAGATTTTAAAGTAACCCCCACCCCACCTCCGTGGGGGTTCGTGTTT
This sequence comes from Diabrotica virgifera virgifera, assembly GCF_917563875.1. Taxonomy (NCBI): domain Eukaryota; kingdom Metazoa; phylum Arthropoda; class Insecta; order Coleoptera; family Chrysomelidae; genus Diabrotica; species Diabrotica virgifera. Next base: position 10,597,497 of record NC_065449.1, on the reverse strand, counting down.
GGTGCCATTCGATAGATTTTTCAAAAATATTGAATAAGTGTATTTTTTAGTGTTTCTATCTGATGTTCATTTCGCGAAATATCGCGGGATTTGTATTTAAAATATTAAATTTACCCCCACCCCTCTCCGTGAGAGGTCGTGTTTGGTATCATTCGATAGATTTTTGAAAAATATTGAGTACGTATTTTTTAGTTTTTTGGTCTGTCATTCATTTCGCGGAATACTCGTTTTTTTCTTGTGAAACTTTGAGACTCAGCCATTTCTTTACGCCCCGCTCAAATCGTCAGATTTTTGAAATATACACTGTTTTGCATGTACTTAACTTACCTTATCTTAATCTGACGATTTCGAGTTTTTCTAAGGATATATTTTTTTTTCGACCCTCCCTTAACGAACTCTGCATTAAGAGCCAATATATGGTAGAGGTACATTTTCAGGGTACAAGGTTTCTCCCAATGTAATAATCTGATGCGCTTGAGTAACTGCAAAAATCCCCGCTTGGGCTCCCCTACCATAAGCACTTTTTGTAGAAAACCCATTATAGCTTTTTTAAAGTGTTTAAAAAATCTTTTTTTCTGTTTTTATAAAAAGGCTCTAGCATTAAATTTAAGTAAGTTGCGCTCAAAATAAAGTTGGTCCCTTTTGTTTTGGCAAAAAAAATCGGGAAGACCACCCCCTAATTAGCAACTTAAATGAAATTAATCGTTACCGCTCCACAAATTATTTTACTTTTTGTTGTGTTTATATGATCTGTAAGTTTCATCGATTCAAAGTGCTTATTTTTAAAAAAATTTGGTTTTAAATTAAAATTTTTAAAAATTCTAATTTTGAAAAATATGCTTTTTTTCAAAATAACTTAAAAATTGTTAGAAATACCAAAAATCTCGAAAAACAAAAAAAGTCAGTATTGCTTTTCTGAATATCATGTTTTTTTTTGTTTTTCTGTTAAACAAAATTTTATTAAGATTTGATGTTTCTAAATTTGCATACATTCGTGATCAGTGACTCGTTCAACCCCTTTTAACTACAGCCCTTTCAAAAATAACGACTTTGAACCGATGAAACTTACAGAATATATAAATAATATATACACGAATCAAAAAACTTGTTAAGTCGTAACAATTAAGTTCATTTGAGATACTAAGTAGGGGGTGATTTTCCCGATTTTTTTACCAAAAAAAAGGGACTAATTTTATTTTGAGCGTAACTTGTTTACTTTTGATGCTAAAAATTTTTTTATAAGACAAAAATGAAGCATTTTTTTAACACTTTAAATAAGTTGTAATAAGTTTCCCCGAAATGTGCTTCAATTTTGGTTATTTCATGTTAAAGCATTCCATTTGGAATTTGACGAATATGAACCTATTTTTCATTAGCTATAACTCTGCTTCTACCTACTACGTATAGTAAAGTATACACGATTTTTTAAAATTTTTTTACGGGCTATATTTTTGCTAAGAATGTTTTTTCGGTAAAATACTTACTATTTGAGTTATTGGCGAAAAACCGTCTAAAGGCGTGGTTATTTTGTTGAAAAAATCAACATATTTACTGGCAAATAACTCGAAAAGTATTGACTTAGTGAAAAACTCTATAGAACAAAATTTACTTAAAATTAGTCAGTTTATTCATTTCCGGACTTACTTTGGACGAATATTTTTTCACCCCCAAGAGGGGGTGAAAACCACCCCCAGGGCAAAAGCACATGTCGGCACAATATCACTTTTTTTCTTTGACTTGTTAGCTATGTGTATGCCAAATTTCATGCCAATCCAAGCGGTTCTTTAAAATTTAGAAGTTTTGCAATATTTTGCCGTTAAAGAACGGACTATTGACACCATAAGTAAGACCGAAAACACGTAGCAGCAAAGTAGGCGGATCCGTAATGTTAATTTTATGTCTCTGTTACATAATACTTTTGACATCCTACTAAATGCGGCTTTCCCTGACTCTCTAAGAACACGCACCAACAGACAGAAGTACCGTCAAAAGCTACGCACAAATAACAAAGAAGACAGATGAATCTAAACAAAACAACGAAACGGCAAATCTCATAGCAACCGTAAACGAACAGATGAAAAACTTCATGTTCATGTTCGAGAGGATGACCAATGGAGTGAGTGCAATGGGCAATATTGACGTTACAATTTAACTGGTAAAACATTTTTTAAGGTAAAACATTTGATCAACATGCTCAATTTTGGTACTATTTACATATAGAGACGGTTTTATATTCTGTTGTTTACTTATTACGAGTATTTTGGTTTTCCGTATGTTCAGATCCAGTCTTACTTCCTTACAGCTCTCAACGGCACTGTCAAGTAATGCTTGTAGATCTTCTTGAATAGAAGCTAGGTGTACTGTGTACTCTGCATATCGCAAATTATTGATGACTTCACCGTTCAAAATTATTCCTTCTTGTTTTTCAGAAAGTGCATTTCTGAAAATTCTTTCGGCTAAACCTAGAAAAGCAGTGGCGACAGGAAACATTCCCATTGTACTCCTCTTTTAATATTAAGATCCTGTGATTCCAAACCTTTTACTAAACCTGATGTTGTTTATTCTATTACTTTGCAGTTCTGCGAACGTCTATTCCACCCAAGCCAATATTATGCCAGCCAATGCCTGCTGAAAGTCAATAAAACAACAGTAAATGTCTACGAATATATATTTCAGTAAGTACTTTCATCTCAAATAACGTATCTCTCGTTCCAAACACCCGTGTTGAGCTGCCCCCCCCCCCCACTTGCAAAAATTAAAAAACAAATAGCCCTGATTTACGAGCTATTTATGAGCTCTCATATTCCGCAAATTAAAAATTTTGAGCTCGTTCCACTGAGAAGGAATTTATATTTTAGTGAGGGGAGGGCTGAGTCAGCCCCTCCCACTACTTAAAAATAGGAATATTGAATCAATTTTTGCGGCAGAATTACGAGCTATTTATGAGCTCTTGAAATGATATAGTTTCGATTTTTGAGCTCATCCCCTTCACCCCCAAACAACCCTTTAATTGATTTAACTTAAGAGAAAAATGCTGAGAAAACTTAAAATATATCGTATTGCCGATATAATTCCTATAGCTTGAGAAGAAATTGAGATTCGTCGAGGTGTGCGTCGGGGTTGTGTGCTTTCTCCACTACTATTCAATATATATAGCGAAACAATATGTCAGGAAGCACTCCTAGAGCAAAATATTGGTATGAACATTAACGGAGAGTTAATTAACAATATACGATACGCTGATGACACGCTAATAGTAGCAGATAACCTAGCAAATTTACAGTATTTGATGGAAAACATAAACACTCATTCCAATAAATATGGTCTAAAACTGAACATCAAAAAGACTAAATTCATGATTGTAACGAAGAAACTATACACCAATGTGAATTTAACAATAAATAATCAGCCAGTTGAAAGAGTTACGCCCTACAAATATTTAGGGGTTTGCTTCACTGATACTAATGACCAGACAAGAGAAATCAAGAGGCGAATAGAGATAGCGAGACAATCGCTTGTCAAAATGACAAAGTTCCTATGCAGCCGGGACATAAATATAAACTTAAGAACAAGAATGTTGAGGTGCTATGTTTTCTCCGTTCTGCTGTACGGCATGGAAGCTTGGACGCTGAAAAAGATAAACATCAAAAACATTGAGGCATTCGAGATGTGGTGTTAAAGGAGAATGTGGAAAATACCATGGACAGAAAGAGTAACAAATCAAGATGTTCTGCTGAAGATGGGGAAGGATTGCAAAGTCATAAAAACCATACAAACGAAAAAACTGGAATATCTAGGCCACATAATGAGAGGAGAAAAGTACTCTCTGCTAAGACTCATCATCCAAGGAAAAATCTCGGGAAAGAGAAATGTGGGACGTAGGAGGATTTCCTGGTTGCGAAATTTAAGAGAGTGGTATGGGTGCAGTTCAATACAGTTGTTCAGAGCTGCAGCCAACAAAGTTAAGATTGCTGTGATGGTAGCCAACCTCCGATAGGAGACGGTACTGCAAGAAGAAGAAGGTATCGGATCCCAAAAAAGTAAGTGAAACTGAGAACAGAAACAGACGCCACTCTGCAGCGCTACTGATTGGATCCACAAAGTGGCTTAGACAGGCGATTCTGTAGCGCCAATGATTTTGTAATGGACGCCACTATCAGCGAGGATCGCCGACAGTGGCCAGCCACTTATTCACTCAGTAGCTCTACAGAGTGGCATCTGTTTCTGTTCTTAGTCTATAAAATATTATAATATTAATCTTACGTTTCTACAGGAACATCATGTCGTTTACGTCTAACACTGCTGCTATTGCTATGACTTGTGTTGTTGATGCTGCTCATATTCAGTCTCCTTTGTATACTTTCTATTATAATATTTCCCAAATAACCTAACATCAAAATATCGTCGTTACTTGCGCCAAGTTTTTGCGCAGGTTTTAACATTTGCTTTCCTTCGCTTAAAAAAATATTCAAATATTCGTCAGCTGTTAAGTTCTGAGCTACGCTTCGTGTTCTTCTATGGTAGTCGTAGTTGTTGGGTACTGTAATAATGTGGCCTAACAAAGGATTGTTTTCGATGAAGGAATCTTCGGGTAGAGATGACCTGAAATGAAAAAAGTTATTGTTAATATAAAAGAAGAACTATACTGCCAAATAAAAGAAATAAATAAGGCAGCACAAGGACAATAATTGTGGATCTTCCATAATCTTCGACTAGATCTAGACCTGGACCTGGATCTGAGCCATAATCTTCGAAACCAAGATCCGGAGTGGTGATTACAAGAAATAAGAGAGTTGGTAAATACAAGAAAAAAAACCTATCGAATCTGGCTACAAACACAAAATCCAGAAGACTGAAGAACATACACCTACTGGAAAAGGGAAGTTAATAAAACTGCAGTCAAAAGAAAAAAACTAAAGGTGGGACAAAAAATGTGAAGAAATAAACAAATATATGGGTGGAACTCTCGAGTATCTGAAGCGTGGACGTTTATAAGAAAGAAAAGATCACAAAGAAACATGATTAAACCCCATAAGTATGGGAAGACTATTACAAATCCCTATTGGCGGAAGCAAGACCACATTGCGAAATAAATTACAGAGAGAAATCCAATAGACGAAGATGGAATACAACCAATCAGTGTGAACGAGATAAGACGAAGCTCAAAGGAAATGCAAAACTGGAAAGCCACAGCACCTGGAAACATCCACTGAATTAATACACTTGGACCTCCAATACTAAGAGAATCGTTGGCAGAGATCTTTAATAAATGTCTAATCAAACAAGAACATATTCCAGAAGATTGGAGTTTGGCGCATATAAGCTCTATTCACAAAGAAGGAGACCAAAAGAAATATAGAATTTACAGAGGTAAGAGCGTTATTAGCTTAGTAGGGAGGTTGTACGATGGATTGATAAAATAAATAAAAGAACGAATCGAAAACATATGAGGACATAGAAGATTAGAGTTGATTCAGTGCTGACTTGATCACTTGACAGATCTTGTGTTACGGAAAAACTGAAAGTGGTAGAAATGGACTACCTAAGAAAAGCGTGTCGTATTTTAAGATTTAATTACATCCCAAATGAAGAAATAAGAAGAAGAGCAGAAACGACTTAATCTATCGTAAATACAATAGAATCCAAACAACTTTTATGGCACGGGCATGTTGCTATGTTCCATGGAATAGAAGAAGGAGAGTAAGACCAGTATGGAGAGATCTAGAATGGAGAGAAGGAATCAAAGAAATAATGGAGATAGAGCCATAACTGAGGAGGATTGGACCGACCAAAAAAGATGGAGATTGAAATGAGGGATGCGGCATAGGTTGTAAGAACTACTAGAACGGAATAAGACTGTATAGTAGGTGTTTCAAAAAAAGGTAACCCCGTCTCTAGGGTAGGTAAAAAACTGAAAAATAATTGGGGTTTGCTTAGTAAAAAATTTTTGTAACGCCATCCGTTTTCATTATACAGGGCGTTGAAGGAAAAAAAATTTACGCATTTTTAACGATTTTGCCGAAACTACTGGCAACATTGTAATGACATTTTATACGAATATGTTTTGGAAGCTGATACATCCCATGAATTTGTTTTTATATCTGATTCTCATAGAGGGCGCTAGTTACACGGATCGTACTAAGTATTAGTCAATATAACTTTTTTAAGAGTATAATTATGAATCAAAATTTCAAGTAAACTTAAACATCATTCAATTTTACACGAAAAATATACTCTTGGTAAAACTCCATACTGTGTACCGTTTTCGGAATATTTTGATTTGAAAATTATGAAGTAATAATTGATGCTGTTATAAAGTAGTTAGTAATTAAACAAAACTCACAAGAAGAAAATTAAATTAATGACTAAGAACATAAAATAAAATTCAATTACAGTAAGTGTTCAAAATGTCCTCCGTTTTCGCGAATACACAAGTCTATTCTTTTTTCTAAAGATTCCATTAACCTTCTAAACGGTAGGGGATCAGCTATGATGTCATTAAATTGACGTTGAATTCTTTCTTCCAATTCTTGACGTGAATTTGCCTCTGTAGCATAGACTTTTTCCGTAATATACGACCGAACTGTGTAGTCCAAAGGGTTAAAATCGCATGACCGAGGAGGCCAATGAATCGGAGCTTCTGCACCTCTACCAATCCATCGATTCGGAAAATGATTACTCAACCAATTACGACACCTTCTATCAAAGTGTGGTGGAGCTCCATCGTGCATAAAAAATAAAGATCTTCGCTCGTTTAGCGTTAAATCTTCTAATATCTCGAATAAGGAATTGTTTAAAAAATCAAGATACATATCACCATTTAAATTTCCAGGTAGAATATGATAACCTATTAATTTGTTACCTAAAGTTGCTGCCCAAACATTAACTTTAAATGAGTGTTGGTAATGTGATACCCTTTTGACCCGTGGATTCTCATCACACCAGTAGTGTGCATTATGTGAGTTAAACATACATTGTCGCGTAAAGGTGGCCTCGTCCGTAAAAAGAATGCATTTTAAAAAATTTTGATTGTGGGCTGTCCTTTGTTGCAATGTTTCACAAAAATCCACTCTAACCGGTAGATCATCTGGCAGCTCTTGGACTTGTCTGTAATGATAAGGATGTAGTTGCTGTTCTTTCAGTATCCGCCAAGTACTTGAAGAAGAAATATTTGTTTGTCTTGCTATATTCCTTACGCTAACTGTTGGATCTTGATCAAGTAAACTTAAAATATTATTTTCTTTATTAATTGTTCTTGTTGTTCTTGGTCTACAAGAATTTATTTTATTTGGTCTCACATTCCCAGTTTCTCGACAACGTCGTTCAACGGCTCTAAATGTTTTTTTACTTGGTTTGTAAGTTTCTTCTAGGAAACTTTTCTGCATAACGTGTCACAGCTGCCCTAGAACATCCTAAACATTCGCCTAAGGTTAATAACATGTCAGTGTATTCAACATTTGAGTACATTTTGATTTGATTTTACAAATAACAAGGTTTCAAAACTCTAATTATTTTTGATTTATCGTCATAACAATCACTAAATGTCAGATTTCCGTGGCACACTTGGAGAAAATAGAGGTGTACCTATTAGAACTTTATCATTACTACCAGCATCAATTATTACTTCATAATTTTCAAATCAAAATATTCCGAAAACGGTACACAGTATGGAGTTTTACCAAGAGTACATTTTTCGTGTAAAATTGAATGATGTTTAAGTTTACTTGAAATTTTGATTAATAATTATACTCTTAAAAAAGTTATATTGACTAATACTTAGTACGATCCGTGTAACTAGCTCCCTCTATGAGAATCAGATATAAAAGCAAATTCATGGGATGTATCAGCTTCCAAAACATATTCGTATAAAATTTCATTATAATGTGGCCAGTAGTTTCGGCAAAATCGTAAAAAATGCGTAAATTTTTTTTTCCTTCAACGCCCTGTATCTTGAAAACGGATGGTGTTACAAAAATTTTTTACTAGGCAAACCCCAATTATTTTTCAGTTTTTTACCTACCCTAGAGACGGGGTTACCTTTTTTTGAAACACCCTGTATATCAATAGGGACACATTTATCCTGTATGTATCTATAATAATCCATAGTTCAAAATTACAATTTTATTTACTGCTTTGATTTATTTTAATAAACTTACCAATTATCGCCTAAATCAAATGGTGCTCCTTCAGACAGACGATCTTCTTCATGATAAGTTTCCCTCAGCATGTCATCAGAGCCAGACTCTTTCCTAGTAGCTTCCTTGAGTTTTTTTATTTCATCAGCAATTAGCTGCGAATAGCGATCGAGATTGTTGACAGGACTTAAGGCATCAACTACAGCAGACGCTTCGTTGATAATTTCTTTGGCACTTTGGTCTACTCTTTCAAGCTCTGATTTGAATAAATGTCCTTGACTGGGAACCTGCGATGCTGGAGGATTGGTTTCAACGTTTTGCTCTATTCCAGATTGTTCTGATGGATGAGTGTTTGAACTATCTTCTACTGGTAACAGTTGAACTGCAGCTGAAGGAGGTAATGGTCCTAAATTATTTTCGGTCTCAGGATTATCCGTTGGTAAAGACCCAGCAGGTTGTAAGTTTTGTGTGTCTGCTTTGTCATTGTCTTGTTTCGCATTATCTATTGGATAAACTGTAGGAAGTGTATCTTGTTGATCAGGAAGAGTGTTAGAATCAACCGCTGGAGTTAAATTAGTCTCGTCACCTTTAACATGTACTTTATCATTTGATCTATATTCTTTTTGATATGAAGTTGGTTTTTTTGGTATTGGTTGAGTAAATGGTGCTAAAAATATGTCAGCTATATCTTCTAGCTTCCGTTTTTCCACGCTGATTAAATGTTTCAGTCCATCTTTTTTGATATCAAGCAATTCATTCTTACAATTTAATGCGTTTGGGTACTTAACGTCATTGTATGGTACAAAATGTGGATGAATGAATTTATGGCTGATATCGTCCAGTTTTTGCTTTTCTAAATTTAGCAGCCGTTTGACTATAGATTCTATCAGTGGTTTGTAGTGGTGAGCTTCAGGATATGAGTAAGTTGCTGGCTCTGGGTAGGATTGAGGGTAATCACTAGAGGGCTTGTCGATCTACAAAATATAATCAAATTTTAAATGTTTGTTATTAAACATACCAACAAGAAAGCCTATTGAATCTGGCTACAAACGAAAAATCCACAGCACTGAAGAACATACACTACTTATATTACTGGAATAAGGTAGTTAAGAAAACTTAAGCGATGACCAAAAGAAACAACGAACCGTAGGATAAAAGTTTATAGTAAACCTCAGAAAAAATCACAAGGAACAAAGAGATTAAACCCCTTTAAGTATGTCAGATTTGTAAGTATATTCCAAATCCCTAATGAAAGAAGCAAGATCACATTGCGAGATAAATTACAGAGACTTCAATACAGATCCAATAGACGAAGGCGAAGTACAACCAATCAGTATGGACGAGATAAGATGAAGCTTAAAGGAAATGGAAAACGGCAAAGCCATAGGACCTGGAAGCATCCCCATTGAATTAATAAGACTTGGACCATCAATCCCAGTAGAATTGTTGACGGAGATATTTAATAAATGGCTAATCAAACAAAAAAAATCCAGAAGATTGTAGCTTGAAGTGTAAAAGCTCTATCCAGAAAAAGAAGACGAGAACAAGAAGCGATAAAAGAAAAGAATACAAAAATTGGAGACACACCATCGACATTAACAAAGGGAATATCTCAAAGTAAAGGAAAAGAAAGAGACCCACAACAATCTCGATTAGAAATATAAAAAAAAATGCGAAGGATTTAAATGCCTAGGGAAAGAAATAGTGATAGATGGCAGAAGAAGCATCGGAAGAAGACGAATTTCATGGCTGAAGAATCTGAGAGAATGGTTTGGATGCAGCTCAAAACAACTATTTAGAGCTACTGCCACAAAAATTAAAATAGATATGATGGTGATTATGGCACCTGAAGAAGAAGAAATAGCGAAGGAAGGAACATGGAAACGGAACATTTAGCAGAAAATACAATAGGACCGAAATGTGGTACAAACACTAAACTCATTACTTCGATTTACTAAAATTAGTTTACGAACAAAAATGACAATTTACAAATCGGTTGTAGAACCAATTTTGACGTACAGGTCTGAATGTTAGCAAATGATAATGGAAGAAATGAAATAACTGGAAGTGGTACGAAGAGCTTATCGGATATCCAGATCTGATTACTTTACAAATGGAGAAATAGGGAAGAACACGAAGGATTTATAATACCGTAGATACAATAGGATCCAAACAATTTTTATGGTAGGGATATATAATGACAATGAAAGACAAACGATGGCCAAAACAGACATTAATCTATGTTCCATGGAATAAAAAAGGACAGGAACACGAGAATTAGAATGGAGGAAAGTAATCAGAGGAATAATGAGAGATAAAGCCACAAAATGAGGAGGAATGGACCGACCGAAAAAGGTGAAACTCAAAATTTTTAGCTATTCTGATAGTCATAGTAGTCCAGGGCGCATCTGTTTTGAGACGGACGTTGAGAGGTGACTCAAATTTTTTTGCAGAAATTGCTTGAAAATAAATCAAATAATAATATTTGAGTTATCCTCCCTCTCAAAAAGTCCGGAATATTGTTTAAATAATCAAAATGTAAAAAAATTAAGGAAAAATTCGATGTTTTTCTTGGTTTTTTGATTATAACTTTAAAAGTATGCATTTCCGAGAAAAGTTGCACTAACATAAAAGTTGTGTAATTAAATTTCCTACAATATAGAATTGGTTATAAATTTAAAAAATAGTCATCCTAGTTGCAAAATAGCAAAAATTGCGAAAAAACGATACAAAAACAAGTATTCGCATTTTACGTTTTTCAACCATTTATGCTATACTTAGGAACTTCATATTTCACCCAGAAAAACTTTATGACACAGTTAAACAATACTGTAAATTTCATTAAGACCGATTCAATAGATTTTGCAAAATAAATTTTGCAATCCAGCTTTCGCAAAAAAAATTCATTTTTTCAAAATGTTACAGGACTGAAAATAAAGCAGATAGCAAGTTGAAATTTTTTTGCTTATAGAAGTGTAATGTACCTATCATTTGCAATTTGCAAAATTAAAATCGATTAATTACCACGGCGTCAGGAAATTTTTAAATAAACATTAAATTTTGGTGCTACGCGCAGGACAGCGGTGTTCGATTCACACAAGTTGATTTCCACCAAAATTTCTTCCAATCTTTATCTAATATATTATTTTCTTACTCTATATTCTGTTATATTTTAATATTTTAATTCCACAAAAATCAAACTAATTTTATTATTGTTTGTGAAATATTGTTTAAACAATTGCATATGTTTAAAAATAATAAACTTTTATTCTCTAAGTTAAAATATATGAACAAAGAAAGTTTTTGCTAATAAAAGTGTTATTTCAAATGACAAAGTATGTGTTTTTATTTTGCAATAAACAAATTTATTTATTTATATCGAAATGTAATAAAAATTAAAATGTATCAATCATTATCAAAGGTCATTGGAATGCCCAATCAGAACAAACTATCCGCTGTCCTGCGCGTAGCACCAATAATTAATATTTATTTAAAAAAATTCCTGACGCCGTGGTGTTAATTGATTTTAATTTTGCAAATTGCAAATGAAAGGTACAGTAAGCTTCTATAAGCAACAAAAAATTCAACTTGCTATCTGCTTTATTTTCAGTCCTGTAACATTTTGAAAAAATGAATTTTTTTGCGAAAGCTGGATTGCAAAATTTATTTTGCAAAATCTATTGAACCGATCTTAATGAAATTTACGGTGTTGTTTTACTGTATCATATAGTTTTTCTGGGTGAAATATGAAGGTCCTAAGTATAGCATAAATGATTGAAAAACGTAAAATGCGAATACTTGTTTTTGTATGGTTTTTTCGCAATTATTGCTATTTTCCAACAAGGGTGACTATTTTTTAAATTTTTAACCAATTAAATATTGTAGGAAATTTAATTACGCAACTTTTATATCAAACTTTTCTCGGAAATGAATACTTTTAAAGTTATAATCAAAAAACGAAGAAAAAAATCGAATTTTTCCTTAATTTTTTGACATTTTGAATATTTAAACAATGTTCCGGACCTTTTTGAGAGGGAGGATAACTCAAATATTATTATTTGATTTATTGCCAAGCAATTTCTGCAAAAAAATTTGAGTCACCTCTCAACGTCCAAATGTACTAATATTTTTACAGATGCGCCCTGGTCTATAGTGCCTGTTGGTAGTTTGCAGGTAATAGTTTTAAATATTGGTGAGAATAACCTTCAGGGAGCTATAAAACAAAAATAAACTTAGTATTTGTCCAATAGAAAATAAATTTTATCGTACTTTATAATCCTTGTAGCTGTCTGGGTAGTCAGAATATGCTTTATACGGTTTCTCAGGCAGTTGCTTTGGTGTGAATGGATCAGCAAACTTATAAGCAACTCGATCAAGTTTTTCTAGCATCAGTTTAAGGAAATCTTCTTCTTTTTCAATTAAATGAATGATTTTTTGTTGGTTTTCTGCTTTTAGCGGATTAAAATATCTTGGGTTTTGGTATGGTGCTGGTTCATCAGGGTTTAAAGGTGTAAAAGGAAGAAGATGGATTGTTCCAACCTACAAAATAAAGTTGTTTTTTAAATCTACATATTATAGTTTGGTTTTGACATTCATAGACATAGCAAAAACTTTCAAAACTAGTTGACATATTTTTTTGCTTACCCTTTCATCGTTACTATCCGTACTAGGACTGTCATCCTCATGGGCTCCATCGACTGGCTCAAACACAAGATGTTGATCAAAGTCGTCAGGCTCCTCATCGAATTCTGATGTTCTTGGTAAAAATTGATGAGGAAATAATCCTTTAAAACCAGGAATGTGGCTTTCTATATGATGATGGGGCAAGTGTGGTTTTGTTTTTGGTATTTCTTTGACTGGAAGATGTTTGTTGCAAGGATCTCTGTGGTATTGATGGTACAAATTTGGTCTATTGTAAGGTCTGAAAATATAATCCAATACAATTTTACAGGCTGTCCAAAAATAAACAATATCAATGGAAGAATCAACCAAGGCAATCACAACATGAAAGAATAGAAAAGTAACAGGAGCAAACCAAATAAATATGGAACTTTTAAGATATAAGAACATGAGCGATGGATAATAAAAAAACTTACGAAAATATGCGATTGAACGCTTTCTCGGACTTTATCCTTGCACTCAAATTTTAAGACAATGAAATTTCTCAATGAAGCTAGGCAAATGAATGTTAAAGAATTAGTGAGGGCTATGTTAAAAACGGTTTCAGAATTCCAATCTACCTACAGAGCTTGTCAGGAATAGCTTTCCCTAGAAAACAGCCTATGTACGTCGACGACCTGATGAACCTTTTGCCTCTACAAACTCCACATCCACATCATCTTCAGCAATGATCTTTGATATATTTGAGATTTCATTAGCATCAGATATGTCAATGAAACGGTGTAGACTGCGTATTCCGACTTGGGTCTACAACGAGCAATTTGATATAAAAAGAAACCTCAAAAAAATATACCTCAACTTTGCACAACATATGGGTGTTTTAGGACCTCCATTTTAGAACAGATCAACAAGTTTAAATACCTGGCCTGGGATGGTGAATCGATAGCTGTCTAAATCCTGATCTTAAATAAGATTGAGAATAAAATAGGCCAGAAAATCTTTTGAAAGAATGAAAAGACTGCTATGTGATTCTTGAATAAAACTCGAACTTCGACTGATTATCAAAATAATACTGAGAAGAGTCTGGTCGACTCTTCTCTAAGTGGTTAAAACGTGGATTGAAGGCCTTTGAAATGTGGATCTACCAGATAATCCTCAAGACTTTATATACATCGCTTACCTCAAACGAAGAAGTGCTGCATATAATAAGCAAGTAAAGGAAACTTTTCTACGTAATGAAAGTTAGGAAAACATTATACCTAGGCAACATACTGAAAAATAATAAGTACCAATATGCTCAACTAATACTGCAAGGAAAGATCGAAGGAGAGAAAGGAAAAGAAAGGAAAAGACTACCATAGCCAAGAAACATCCGGCAATGGACAAGGCTAAATTTTGAACTAGTAGTAAGAACAGCTGAAGACAGAGAAGAGTTTGCAATTGCAGTGGTCAACCTACATTTAGGAGGGGCACTTGAAGGAGAAGAATAAGGATTCATTTTTTGACAAGTAAGGTAGAAAAGATCATGGTGGTCAAATGAAGGTGGTCAAATGAAGTACAAGGAAAAATAAAAGAGAAGGGAAAATTATATAAAAAGTGGCAAGAAACCAGATCGGACATAGATCTTCAAAACTATATGGTCGCCAAAAAGGAAGTGAAAGTAGCAGTAGCAAAAGCTAAAGCAGAAGGGTATTCAAACCTATACGATCAACTTGATACCAGGGAAGGCGAAGCAAAGATATATAAAATAGCCAAACAGAGAGCAAAGAAAGCAAGAGATTTTAATCAGATTAGATGTATCCGAGATGAAAATAATAAAATACTAATTCACGAAAAGCATGTCAAAAAGAGATGGAGAAAGTATTTTGACAGCTTATTAAATGAAGAATTTGACAGACAGCCTGTGGAGTTAACGGAGACAGTAACAGCAATGGTTACCAGAATAACAAACGAGGAAGTGGCTCAAGCGCTTCAAAAAATAAAGAAAGGAAAAGCAGTCGGACCAGATGACATTCCTGGGGAAGTATGGAGAGCATTGGGAGAGACAGGAATAAGTTAGCTAGCAGGTATATTTAATAGAATTATGGAAGTTGGACAAATGCCAGACGAATGGAGAAGCAGTATACTAGTACCTGTCTACAAAAACAAGGGAGACATACAACAATGTACAAACTACAGGGCTATAAAACTACTTAGCCACACCATGAAAATATGGGAGAGAGTAATTGATAGACGGATACGTGAAGAAACCGAAATATCCGATAATCAATTTGGCTTATGCAGGGCAGATCAACAACAGATGCAATTTTCATTGTAAGGCAACTGATGGAAAAATACAGGAATAAAGAGACCAACGCTCATATGGTGTTCATTGATCTTGAGAAAGCATATGATAGAGTTCCTCGAGAGATTCTGTGGTGGGCACTCAATAAGAAAGGAGTCCCTGGCGAATATGTAAAGATTGTGAGAGATATGTAAGAGAGAGTAACGACTAGTGTTAGGACAGGTGTGGGAGAGACTGATAAATTTCAGGTGAAAGTAGGATTGCACCAAGGCTCGGTGCTTAGTCCTTATTTATTCTCATTAGTTTTGGACCAGATAACAGCGAAACTACAGGGTAGCATTCCATGGTGCCTAATGTATGCTGATGATGTAGTGTTAATAGGAAATAGTGAAAGAGACTTAGAACAAAAACTGGAACAGTGGAGACAAGCTCTGGAGGAAAAAGGTTTAAAACTTAGTAGGACAAAAACAGAGTATTTGGAATGTTCATTTAAAGATGGAGTTACTACAAATAAAATGGTATCTTTGGATGGTGAAATGATTGTGTCAAAAACCAATAGTTCTAAGTACCTAGGATCGGTATTACAGAGTAATGGAGAAATAGATGGAGATGCATGCAGTAGAATTAGGGCTGGATGGATGAAGTGGAAAGAAGCGAGTGGTGTGTTGTGTGACAGAAAAATTCCAATAAAGCTGAAGGGAAAATTCTATAAAACAGCCATAAGACCGGCTGTGATGTACGGAACTGAATGTTGGGCAGTGAAAAAGAAAGAGGAACAACGAATGCATATGGCGGAAATGAGAATGCTTAGATGGATGAGTGGAGTGACAAAGAAGGATAAAATTAGAAATGAGTATATTAGGGGAAGTCTAGGTGTGACACCAATTGATGCCAAAATAAGAGAGCATAGGTTAAGATGGTTTGGTCATGTTCGACGTCGAGACGTTAATCACCCAATACGAAGAATAGCTGAAGTGCAGATTCCTGGAAGGAGTAGGAGAGGAAGACCAAAGAAGACCTGGGGGGAGACGATAAGGCAGGACATGTTGGTAAAGGGGATTAACATTGATATGACCCAAGAGAGAATTGTGTGGAGAATGCAATTAGGGAAGCCGACCCCGCATAGGGATAAGGCAAAGGGAATGACGAAGATAGAAAAGATCATATTTTCAAAATATGCAGTTTATTTGTTTCCCAACGGAAGTAAATAAAATATTTTACTATTCGAAATAGTGAAATTAATTAGAATAGAATAAATTTATACAAGCTTACCGTGGATACTCATCTCCGTAATATCCTTTTTCATAGGAATCCATTTCGGCACTTCTTGAAGAACCATCTATATCGTCAAAGTTATTTTGTTCTTCAATTCTTTCTTGATTTAAATGATGATCTGTGTCGTCAGACATAAACCTGGAATTCATTCTATCGAAATTTGAGTTATCAGTTGGTACTATATCAATATTACTCTCGCTAAAAAACAGGAATAACTTTAAAATAATAAAAATGAAAAAACCGTTATATTATTTATAATCATACAAAATGCTAAACATTGTGGCAAAAGGACTTTCTTCAATTTCAAGTGCTATCAGCGTTACAAGGTTGCCACTCTATCTGGGGATTTGGCAATAGCTTTACCATATTATCAAATCTCTACCAGAAAAAATCAGAAAGAATCCAGCTGGATCTATCTCGCGTGATTTGTTTCTGCCTGGTTTTTTAACTTCAAGAATTATTGCTGGTTCCTTTGCCCTCTCGTCTGTCCCGCTTACCTCATCTTTTTCGTCTTAGAGGGTTTATTCCTCTTCCTTTATATTATGTACCCAGTTAAAGTATTCCACCCATCGATTCAATATATATTTCCTTGTTGTTAATAGATCACCATTCAGACTGCCTTGTTTTTATCCTCTATTTGCTTTGAATTATCCTCTTTTCTTCTCTTCTCTTTGTCTGGTAATTTTGTCTACAGTTGTTCTAGTTCGTCGGTTAAGCATTTTTCTGTAGATAAGCTTCATTTTTTGTTGTCACTACATTCTTGCATTCATTGTCAATCCAATGATTTTACGGACACAAGTTGCTGTTTCTATTTATTCTTTTGCTGCTACTTCAATAGCTTCCTTTATTCTGGACCAGTAGGAGTCTATTTTTGAGTTGTAGTTGGCTAGGCAAACTTAACCATATCCATTTCCCAAATAAATTAAGAAATTATTCTCACAGTAGTTCTCACAAAAGTTCCTAATAGTACGCAGGCCTCTACAATATTAGAGAGTCGAATTAAGGCAGCCAGGGACCCAGGTTTTAATCCCATTTTTAGGTTTAGGCGTCTGCATGTATTCAATTCGATTTGTTCTATTTTGTTCCAGGCTCGTTCTAGAATATTATAGAGCAAAGTTGGGAGTACTTAAACAGAAGGGGTGTAAAGTTGTGTTATAGAGGTAGCACCTTTTATCGGAACGACCACATCGATCGTCATAGACGGGAGATGGTTCTTGATAACTGGTCCTCATAAGACAACTAACTCTCACGTATGGCTCCACGTGCCACACCCCGGGCAACTGCATTGGTCTGCAGGCTAAACTAATTGAGGGTAGTCAGATATGGCGAAAACTCCACCGAGCGATTGCCGGTATAAGCAATCCCACACTTGCTGACCAACGGCTTCGGGCGGATGAGTTGGTAAGTGGAAGGGCACTCTTTTGTCCTGGCGCTAAGAAATTGGCACCAAAGGCGAATCAATCAAGTAAATGATCAACGGCATAAGGATACAGAAGGCAAGGAGAAACCACTGTATTAAAGATCCAATTGGATATCTCTAGTACAATCATCATGGCTGTACAACGTACAATAAATTCTGGTACTGATCATGGACATCGGAAAACAAGATCCGGCAGGAGAGGTAATTCTCATGACAACAGGGCCTCTCAGGTCGTAACCCGGCGAAATCCCTGTTTTAAAGATGCAATAAATATTGGTACGTGGAACGTCAGAAGTATGTATGAACCTGGAAAAATGAACAATATTATACAAGAGATGCAAAGGTTAAATATCGATATTTTAGGTATCAGCGATACAAGGTGGTCGAGTTCAGGCAGCTTCGCGACAAACAACGGAATGATATATTTTTCAGGAAATAATGACCCACACCACAGATATGGAGTAGCAATTGTTGTATCAAAAAAAAATGATGCAGTCTGTTATTAACTTTACACCAGTGTCTGATAGAGTAATATTCCTTCAACTTCACACAAAAACTGTAAATCTTAATATCATACAAGTCTATGCTCCTACTGCAGAAAAATCAGATGAAGAGGTTGAGGAATTCTATGAACAAATTAACCATGTTCTAAAATCTATAAAGCCAAGAGACGTCACAATTATCCTTGGTGATTTTAATTCCAAAATTGGGGAAGGAAAAAGCGGCAAATATGTAGGAAATTATGGTCTCGGGTTAAGGAACGAGAGAGGAGACCGAATGTTACAGTTCTGCCAAAAAAACGATATGATTATTTCAAACACATTTTTTAAACTCCCCAAAAGAAGGCTTTATACGTGGACATCACCTCAACATAACACACAGAAAATAGTTAGGAATCAAATAGACTTTGTGTTGATAAATGAAAGATACAAAAACGGTATAAAATCGGTTAAGGCGTACCCAGGCGCAGATGTTTCCTCGGACCACAATCCCTTGATAGCGCGTGTAAGCATTAAACTTAAGAAACCTTCACAAAGGGTAAAACCAGATTACATAGATACCAGCCGCTTACAGAACTCAAAAATCAAAGAAGAATTAAAGCAACAGATAAATGGTAACCTAAGAATGTTGTCTACAAAGGAACCAAACACGCACGTGGAAAACAAGTGGCAAGACTTAAAAGAAGCCCTAATAAAACCCGCTCAGAATATCCTTAGCAGAGGAAATACGACAAAAAGACAAGAATGGATGACAGAGAAAATTTTAAGTCTCATGGAGGAACGAAGACAGTTTAAGGGAAAATGCAAACAAAAATACAACGAGATACACAAGCAAATTAGAGATGAAATAAGGTCAGCGAAAGAAAACTTTTACAAAAGAAAATGTGAAGAAATTGAAGAATTGCAATTAAAACATGACACGTTTAACCTACATAAAAAGGTAAAAGAATTGGCAGGTATACAAAAAAGGAAGCATCCCAATGTGCTATACAACGCAAATGGCCAAATAATAACTGACCTACAAGAAAAGCTTACGACCTGGAAGAATTATATAGAAGAATTCTTTGCCGATGAAAGAGAGGATCATGATATTGGTAACATACAAGGTGAGGAAGGACCAAAAATCTCTAAAGAAGAAATACTATATGCTATAAAAACAATGAAAAATGGCAAATCACCGGGTCCAGATGGACTTCCATCGGAACTTCTTAAGCTTGTGGAAGATGAAACAGTAAATGTTTTGGTTGACCTCTTTAACTGCATTTATAAAACAGGAGAAATACCTAAGGAATGGCTTCTGTCAAATTTTGTAACTATTCCAAAGAAAACAAACGCAAAACTGTGCACCGACCATCGCACAATAAGCTTAATGGGACACACACTAAAAGTATTTCTTAAAGTGATACATACAAGAATTCACAAAAAACTAGACGCTGACATCAGTGATACTCAGTTCGGGTTTCGAAACGGACTTGGAACAAGGGAAGCACTATTTGCACTTAATATCATGTGCCAAAGATGCCTGGATGTTAACCAGGATATATATATATATATATATATATATATATATATATATATATATATATATATATATATATATATATGTGCTTTATTGACTACAACAAGGCGTTCGATAAAGTTCGCCACGAACACCTGAAGAGACTGTTGGTAGAGAGAAACTTGGATAAAAGGGACCTCAGAATTATCTTCAATATTTACTATAACCAGAAGGCGAATATTAGAGTAGAACGGGAAACAACCGAGGAACTCGAGATCAAAAAAGGCGTAAGGCAGGGATGCATACTTTCACCAACCTTGTTTAACTTATATTCAGAAGATATTATAAACAGAGCCCTTGCTGACCAAGACATAGGAGTTAAAATAAATGGCACTTTAATAAACAATTTGAGATACGCTGATGACACAGTATTAATAGCAGAAACCCCGGAAGATCTCCAAACACTG
Organism: Diabrotica virgifera virgifera; assembly: GCF_917563875.1. Classification (NCBI taxonomy): domain Eukaryota; kingdom Metazoa; phylum Arthropoda; class Insecta; order Coleoptera; family Chrysomelidae; genus Diabrotica; species Diabrotica virgifera. The sequence continues at coordinate 10,577,298 of NC_065449.1, read as the reverse complement.
ATAAACAGAATAGTAGAGTGCAGCGAAAAGTTCGGTTTATCACTTAACATCAAAAAAAAACAAAAATAATGATGGTGTCGAAATCTCCACAAAATTTTTCTGACATAACCGTACATGATCAAAGAATTGAGCGTGTTAGAAAATATAATTACCTGGGAACTGTTATTAATGAAAACAACGACAACTCTGAAGAAATCAAGATCAGAATAGAAAAAGCTAGAGCTACTTTTACCAAAATGAAAACAGTTTTATGCGGAAGAGAGCTAAGTGTAAATCTTACAATTCGCCTCATGAGATGTTACGTGCTGTCAGTTCTTTTCTATGGAATGGAAGCTTCGACACTGAAAAAGATCGATACAAGGAAAATAGAAGCATTCGAGACGTGGATGTACCGCAGGATACTGAGAATATCGTGGACAGAGAGAATGACAAACATGGAAGTGTTGCGAAGGATGCAGAAAGAAAAAGAACTTGCGCTTACTGTTAAAAAGCGCAAACTGCAATACTTGGGACATATAATGAGGGGACAAAAGTACCAGCTACTACAATTAATTATTCAGGGAAAAATAATAGGTAAAAGATCCATTGGCAGAAGAAAACATTCATGGTTGAAGAATTTAAGAGATTGGTACAAGTGCAGCAGCTGCCAATTATTTAGATCTACGGTATCAAAAATACGCATAGCCTTGATGATAGCCAAACTTCGGAACGAGGACGGCACCTGAAGAAGAAGAAGAAAAAGAAGATCGAATTGTAGACATTCATTCATTGTTCTGATGTTAAGTGTGCGTCTTATATTATCGAAAATAAATTGTAAATAATAATTTTAGATGTAAATGTTTTAGTATAAATAGTGAATAGTGAATGTAATAAATGATTAAAATAAAGATTAATAAATTAAGTGTTTAAATTAAAAATAAAGTTAATAATAAATAAATAATAAAATAAAAGTTAAAAATAAATTAAAAAATTATCAAAAAATTTTGCTTACTTTAGGGGGTAGGCGTAAAATCTTAGTCCAATGCTATTTAAATGCATTCATTTTTTTCGAATCCTGAGAAAACTAATAAGTATTTTTGAAAAATATAAACGCAGAATGAAAGACTACATTATTACCGAGGACCGAAAGTCCCTGAAAACTTCTATAATATTTATTTTATTAAGTCACAGGGGTGAAAAAAAAAAGAAAAAATGTAGTGTGATTTTTAATTTCAAATATTTCATTCAAAAGAAACTTTGTTTATTCTAAGGAACTTTCGGCCCTCGGTAATAATGCAGTCTTTTATTCTGCGTTTAAAATTTTCAAAAATATTTATTAGTTTTCTCAGGATTCGAAAAAATAAATGCATTTTAAATAACATTGGATCAAGATTTTGCGCCTACCTCCTTAATGATTACTTTATATGACTTACCCAACCTCCCTAATGAACCGTTGTCCAAAATAATTTTTATCTGTAAAAATGTTATGGAAGGCCGGTTTTCCCAATGCTGCATTGAGTTTGTTTTTCAGTTTCCAGTTTAAAGCGGATGCCACTGCTTTTGCCTGAATCCCTTGCAGTTCCATACAAGCAAATAGTGTTGCTGGTGATAGAGAGAAGGTGATTTGCAGTATGTGTGTCCATAGGTACAATATTTTTATGAGAATCTATAAAGAATATTAATACATAAATGTAGAATGATGTCAAGTCAAAAGCATAAAGTGACTAAATCAAAAACTGTAACTGCATGACAGGAGATAGTTTCAAACTGATGGAATAAAGTATAATACCATCTAAATCTAAATCAAATCAGATAATCACTATTGTCATAGTAGAAGTAAATAAATAAAATCAGATATCTCACAGTTCTTGCCGAAACAAAGAAAAAAGTTCAAGGTAATGAAGATATAGGAAGTTTTATACACATTTATAGTGGAGTAGAGAATGACAAGAGAGCACAAGCAGGAGTATCAATATTGATAAAAAAGCCGAAAGGAAACCTGAAAAGCTGGGAGCAAATCAATGAGGAAATTATTAGAGTATCTATCTATAACGTGGAAAGGGCACGACCTCGATATCATTGGAATACATGCGCAGTCAGAAACTGCATAAAAAAGTGATAAACAAATATTTTACGAAACCTTATCAGAACTTATTAAAAATATAAATCGTGGCTAAGAACTTGTGATGTTTCGAGATTTTAATACTTGAACAGAAAAAAAACAAATGACAAAGTTTTAGAAAAATATGTAGACGCTAAAACAAATGAAAATGCGAATTCTGCGAACAGCACTCTCTGAAAATCCTAAATGAATAAAGGACATGACTTACAACCGGGATGGACAAAAGTACATTACATTTTAACAAAATCTACAAAAAATGAGATAGAAAGAATTGTTCAAATTGGAGGGGCTAAGTGTCATAATTTTACTCTCAAAACTCTGAAAATCATAAAAACTCATAAAAAATCATAAAAAAAACACTCATGAAAAAATAATTAAAAATAAAATTGATAAAGTGATGACAGATGTAGAAGAACAAAATGACTTTCGAGCAGGCAGATCCTGTATGGACAGCATATTTTTTTCTAAAGCAAGTTATTGGGAAAAGATTAGCTCACAAATTTTCAATCCATGTAATATTTTTATATCTGACAAAGATATATTTATGATAGTGTGAGAATACATAACAAACTTGAGCAGGACATAAGCGACACGCAATTTGGATTTAGAAATGCAATGGGAACGAGGGAAGCCGTGTTCGCTGTAAATGTTCTTGTGCAAAGGTGCATGGATGTTAATCAGCCAGTATATATGTGTTTCTTGGATTACAACAAAGCCTTCGATAAGGTCAGACATAACCGCCTTATCGAATTACTAGAAAAGAAAAACTTAGATATGAGGGACATCAGGATCATTAGTGCTATCTATTATAATCAGATCGCTGTGGTAAAGGAGAACAACGCCTTTTCAAATGAAATACAGATTGAGAGGGGCGTCAGACAGGGCTGTGTCCTGTCTCCTACTTTGTTCAATTTGTATTCAGAGGAAATAATCCAGGAAGCACTAGAAGACCTAACCACGGGAATAAAAGTAAATGGCCGACCAATCAATAATATACGGTTTGCCGACGACACTATTTTATTAGCCGAATGTCTTGAGGATTTACAACAAATGGTTAACAGAGTGGTAGAAGTCAGCCAAGAAAACGGACTGTCCCTAAACACAAAAAGACACAATTTATGGTAATCACAAAAGCTCAACAGCGCCAAGAAAGCATAACAATACATGGAGAACAAATTAAAAAGGTTGAAAAATATAAATATTTGGGTACAATAATTAATGAAACTAATGAGTACACAGAAGAGATTAAAGCAAGAATAGGACAGGCAAGAAATGCTTTGAACAAACTGAAAAAAGTACTCTGTAGCAGGGACAGTACAATTTCTTTAAAGATAAGACTTCTGAGATGCTACGTGTTCTCCGTATTATTCTATGGGTTGGAGGCTTGGACATTAAAGAAGGATGTTTCGGACAGATTAGAAGCCTTCGAGTTACGGGCCTACAGAAGAATATTTAGAATAAGTTGGGTGGATAGAGTCACGAATATCGAGGTGTTGAGAAAAATGGGAAAAGATAAAGAGACTTTAAATACAATTAAAGTCAGAAAACAGCAATATCTGGGACATGTTATGAGGGGCGAGCGTTATAACTTGTTACAATTAATAATACAAGGAAGAATACAGGGTAGAAGGAGTCGCGGAAGAAGACGCATCTCCTGGTTAAACAATTTGAGAGCTTGGTTTAATTGCACTTCTGCTGATCTATTTAGAGCAGCGGTATCGAAAGTGCGAATTTCCGTGATGGTTGCCAACCTTCTTAGAGGAGATGGCACATGAAAAAGAAGAACTCTTTCAATGCTCTGGGTAACCAATGGAAAATAAGGAATAAGCAAAAAAACATAAAGTATTACAACAACTTTACAAAAATATGACGGTAAACATTAAAACTGGACAAAATATCCTCTAGATGTCGAAGATACAATGACTGCTAGATATTTAAAAACTGAAGATTGCTTCGACAAAAAACCCTGGAAATTAGGATTCGAGAAATGGGCCAGCTGTAAAAGATTCCGTCTATTATAATGTAACCATTATTTTTCGCAATAATTACAGCACAGAAATCCATTCTTCTAACAACAGAGTCAAAAACTGTTTGAGATGAGCAAAATATTCAAATATTGGAAAAGATACGTCTCTATAACTTACCATATTGACTTAAATTCTGGTATCGCTTAGCAGATCAAAACTATTACGACTAAAGGACCACAGTTGCATAACTATAATAATACCTTGATTTTTTAGAATCGAATCAATTAACTCAACATATTTGCCCTCGTAGCAGTTTTTGTTTATATAATATTACGTTTCAATAATTAAAACAAATAAAAATGTGTATCAATAATTCAAAATATTATTAACCTTCTTTAAAAGATGTTCATGGTCGTATGGATGAAGGAATTTACTTGAAATTTATTAATTTTTATCTTGACACGGGAAATCTGAAGATAGAAGATAGGCATGAGATTATTGGGAAAAAGAAGCAAACTAGGCCATTTTGAAATATTATATTATGGCTTTTTCTCATACCCTACTAGTAGACGAGGGCATTTAGCACAAAATAAATAAATTTTTAAATACAGCACCTAGAGGCTTGCAGTTTTTTGCATTATGTTAAGGATAAAGTCAGTAAAAAAGTCTACTATTCAAAAATGGGTGGAAATGCATAACTGCACTGTAAAGTGCATAAAATGCATCCAAAATTGTATAAATTTAAAAATAAAGTCGAAATCAGTATACTAAGGAACAAAATTTATTATTTGTGTGGTTCTTGGGGTCACTGAATACGATTTGGTAATCAGAACTGACCCCCGGATCACCTGGTGCCCAAGGTCAGTGCAAGAGACATCTTCTGGAGTTTTGAGTGTTTTCGACATTAAATTGATGTAAGCGGTCTGTTCTGATGGCATATTCGTGTTTAACGACTCAAAAACCATTTTTATCAATTTCATGCCGAAATCTCTCAAACTCCAGAAGAGGACGCCCCTTGCAGTGAGCTTGGGCTCCAGGTGCACAGGGAATCGGTGTTAATGGCATATTCGTGTTTAGCGACCTCAAAAACCCGTAAGTAATCCGTTTGCATCAATTTGATACCGAAAGACCTCGAAACTCCAGAAGGTGACGTTCCTTACAGTGACCATGGGCACCAGGTGATCCTATGGTCTGTCCTGGTGGCATCTTCGTGTTTAACCACCTCAAAAACCGCCCGAGTAGTCCAGTTACATCAATTTAGTGCCGAAATCCCTCGAAACTCCAGAAGATGACGTGCCTTAGTAGCGACCCTGCGCACCAGATACTCCGGAGGTCAATTCTGATATCATATTCGTATTTAGCGACCCATAAAACCCGCGAGTAATCCGTTTGCATCGATTTAATGCCGAAAACCATCGAAACTCCAGAAGATGAGGTCTCTTGCAGTGACCTTGGGCATCAGGTGATCCGGGGATCAGTTCTGATGGCGTAATCGTATTCAGTGGCCCCAAAAACCCCCAAATAATAAATTTTGTTCCATGGTATACTGATTTTGACTTTATTTCTATATTTATGCAATTTTTGATGCATTTTATGCACTTTACAGTGCAATAATGCATTTCCACCCATTTTTGAATAGTAGACTTTTTTCTGACGTCATCCTGAACATAATGCAAAAAACTGTAAGTCTCTAGGTGCTGTATTTAAAAATTTATTTATTCGGGTGTTTTTAGTGCTAAATGCCCTGGTCTATAGCACAAATGTTCTCAAATTTTTCTAGTATTCTTTTTCTCATGATCATCTTTCAGTGCGTCACAGTTTTTCGATTTCTCTCTAACGCATTAAATTGTATGTGACAGAAAAAAAGGCACGTCTCTGAATACTTTGGTAATTATTCTAGTTCGGTGATTATTCTAGTTGTCGATAGATGGCGCCATAATCAAAAAAGAATTATTTATTAAATAAAATAATAATATTATCAATATAATCTGTACAATTTATAAGACTATACAAATGAAAGAAAATACCATTTTATAAATGCAATAGACACAATTGATTTGGTTTTATTCCAAATTGAAAATAAAATTTGACAACTGTCAGATTTAACTAAAATGTCACGTTAGAATAAATGTCATAAATGTGTATTATCACGGACTTACCTTTTTTTCTATAATTTGTGACGCACTGAAAAATGTTCATGAAAAGGAGAATAAAGGTTTTTGATTTATCTGTGGTTTAATATCTTCATTTTTGTATCTATCCATTTTCATCTTTACGGCAATCCTTCTGAGATATTACTTTTGTTTCGTCTTTTTGTGTAATTTTCTAGATTCACTCGCTCCATACCTCTTTTTCCCTCTCTCTCTCTATATATTTTTCCCTGTCTCTCTGTCCCTCCCTTTCTCACTCTACTGCCTTCCTTTCTTATGGAGTATTAAGCGCCCTTGCGTTTTTTAGCCAAAAGTGACAGGTGCATCTCATTCTGTTTGATTCCTTCGAAATTTCCTCTAAAACTATTTCCTATTCGGCTCTATTTCTTGCTCTCTGCGAGAATGATCTTATGTTACAGTTCCTCTCCAGCTATTATCCTGGCATCCTCTTCTTCTTCATCCTCTTCCGTGTGATTGGTATTGAAGTTCCTGCATAGTTATATTATTTTGGTCTTTCCTTAGTGTACGTTCAATCTATTTCTTTTTCCTTCTTTTAATCGCGACTGTTATTTTCTCTTGTTTTTTTCTTCTCCATATTTCTATGTTTGTTGTTTTATCAGACCAGTAGTATATTTTTTGGATTTTTCTCAACGATTTATTTATAAAGGTTTGTAATTTTTTGATAGTTGTTTCTTCCTGTCTCCAAGATTCTGCGCCATAGAACAATATAGTCTTAATACTGCTGTTAAATATTTTGATTTTGGTTAATTATGATATTTATATCGCATGTGTTCCAGATTTTAGTTAGTTAGGGGAAAGTCGCATATGATGGGATGGCATACCTAATTTTAACTCAATTTTTTAAGTAGGTATACTTTAAAATTTTCTAAGCATTTTTGTGGTGCCAAGTGATTCGAACTTAAGCTACATTTTAAGTTTTATACAATATAATATTGATTTTGAACGTTTTTTGCACGCTTTAATTTTTTTTAAATTAGTAAGTATGCTATCATAGGTGACACACGTTTCCTATGATGGCACACCCTTTATTTTAAAATAAAGGAACTTAATTTTTTTATGTTTTACTGCGAAAAATATCAATAAAAATTAAAAAATAAACTCGCAATGTTCTACTAACTTAACTAATAGGTTATTAAACAAATATATTATTTATAACCACAACTCCCATAATATAAACTGTTTTACTTTTCCACATCCGCACATTACGCATGGCACCATTAAAGGCATGTCTGACACCAAATCCATATTTCTTTTGATTTAGATCAAGCGCGGCTCCTCCTTAGGGTCAATTGGTCAATGACCCCCCTAAAATATTCTCATAAAAATACCAATTTTATTAAAAATATCTTTTATCTAAAACTTCACTCTGAAATATAAAATTCTCTCTCAGCAGTCTGCATTGGCAAAACAAATATAATAGATATAATAACGTCGCGCCTCGCGCTATACACAAGCCCGTGGCTGGGCCGTATTTTAAATTGTCTATATACAGTTCTTATGGCTTATGGACAAATGCATGTAAAATAGAAAAGAGACGGCAGATAGCAATTTCGTGGGCGAGAGTGGGAGTGACCTTTCCGTCGTATACCTCTAGTAGAGTCGACGGCCTCACGTTTAGTTAGTTACCGTCTGCTGACCGCACTTCACGGCAGGTCTATATCGATCGCGGCGTATTTGCGTAATTTATTTTGTTTTGTTGGATTTTTTTGTGATTGTAACAAAAACAAGATGAGTGTTGTTGACGAAATAATTGCCTTAAAATCTGCTGGAACACTAAATTATGAACGGCGGCTTGAGAAAAAAGAAAGTGGTCGACCAAAACCAAACATGAATTTAAAACAAACAACAAAGGATAGGGGTAAGGACATTCAAAGATATTTTAAAGAATCAATGTACAATTTGTGTGATTGGATTTGTGGCTGCAGTGTGAGAAATGCATTTTTTTGCTATCCGTGTTTACTGTTTTCGAATGACGCTGTATGGGCGAAAAATGGAGTAACTGACATTAAGCATTTAAAAGTGAAAATTACAAAACATGCCTCTTCAACTACTCATATAAATTCATCAATGAGTTACGCAAGTTTAGGACGTGTTAACATAAGACAGCAACTTGATAGTGTATATCGTAAATCTGTGCATGACTTTAATGAATTGGTATCTAAAAATAGGTATATTTTAAACAAACTAATCGACTGTGTAAAATTTTGTGGAGTTTTCGAAATTGCATTGCGCGGTCATGACGAAAGTGACAGCTCCAATAATCGTGGAATTTTTCTGGGCCTTATCGATTTTGTTTCTGAACTGGATTTAATGTTTAAAGAACACATTGAAAAAAGTACAGTATTTAAAGGAACATCGAAAACAATTCAGAACGATATTTTAGAATCAATGTTAGCCATTGTGCATACTCATATCATGAAGGAGATTGGCCAGACAAATTTTGTGGCCATTCAAGTAGATGAGACCACAGACAGCTCCAATAAAACGCAGATGATTATCATATTGCGATATGTATTAACTGGTATTGTACATGAAAGATTTTGGAAATTTGTTAACCCCCTAGGTACTACAGCACAACATTTAACTAATGTAATATTGGAAGAACTTCAATTATTAAAAATTAATGAAGCACCTGAAAAATTGATTGCCCAAAGTTACGATGGTGCATCAGTCATGAGCGGTAAACTGGGAGGAGTACAAACAAAAATTAAAGAAATATACCCAAATGCACACTTCATTCACTGCTATGCCCATCAATTTAATCTTATCCTCCAAAAAGCGGCGAGTCAACACAAACCGATAAAAATATTTTTTGCAAATTTACACGGATTTTCGTCCTTTTTCGGCCGATCTCCAAAACGTACGATGGTTCTGGATAGAGTGGTTAAAGTAAGGCTACCTAAAGCTGCGCCTACTCGATGGGCTTTCAATACAAAATGTGTTGAAATTGTATACACTTATAAAGATGATTTAAAATCTTGCTTAGAGGAAATTATTGATGAGGAGCAAGATGGTAACAATATAAATCAAGCAACTGGTTTAAAAAGACATTTGGAAGATGAGCATTTTTTATTTTGGTTAAATTTTTTCCATAAAATAATGCCCCATGTTGATATATTGTTTAAACAATTGCAAATGCGAGACATTGATGTTATATCTGTCAAAAATTGTATCCTGTCTTTTAACAACAATATCCAAATAATTAGAAATACTATTTTGGAATCAGAAGTACCAAGCACATCAACAGCAAAAAAAAGAAAAACTACTGCAGAGGATCCAAAGCGACGAACTGCACTTGAAATTTGTGATATTATTATATCTGAAATAAATCACAGGTTTAGTTTCAATGATCATCTCATGATTTCACAGTTATTCTACATAGAGAAATTTGAAGCATACACTACCAACTTTCCGCAAAATATTTTAAAAATGGTGACGGCTAATTATCCCACAGTGAATATTTCCAAACTAAAATCGGAACTTGAAGTCTTATATTGTCGTGAGGATTTTCGCAATAGTGCTGGTGCAGTAGCCATACTTCAGCTTTTTATTAACATGAATTTGTCTGAAACATTTTCTGAAGCAGTGAAGTTATTAAATATTTTGTGCACACTCCCTATGACAACCGTGGAAAGTGAGAGATGTTTTTCTACTTTAAAAAGAGTAAAAACATTCCTGCGTAATACGATGGGACAACCTAGACTTAGTGCCTTGTCTATGCTGAGCATCGAGAAAACGCTTGTCAAGAGCATTCCAAATTTCAATGAGAAGGTCATAGACTATTTTGCAGAACTAAAGGATAGAAGAATTGACTTAAAATATAAAAATATTTAAAGTAAGTTTCGTTTTAATAAATTTACAATTTATTATACTATAAATATTCCTATCTATATATCAGTCAATAACCTGTTCATACCATTTTTCCTATATTTTTTAAAAGATTTACTCTAAAAAAAGACAAATTTAATTTTCGGAAAACTAGGGTAAATAGTATTGAGTTTTATCTAAGTCTGTATTTTTTATCTAAAATATAAATGCTAAAAGATCTTTTAAATACTTTAAAAAATCAACAGTTTGAAGTTTTCAAACCAAAATGACCCCCCTGAAGATTGACCCACGAGCCGCCGCTGATTTAGATAGGGAGTACAGTTCATTACAATACAAACTATCGACATCAGGGTTGTCGTCTTTAAGATTATTCCAGAATTCCGCTTGTTCTTCTTCTTCTTAACTGCTATTTTTTCCACGAAAACTTTCTTCGTTACCCTTCTTGGCAGTTTTTTTCTTTATTAAATTTCTTTTTTTTCTTACTTCTGTCTGAGCTCAAATCAGGTCTGGAGTAGAACTAAGCATACCATTCTTCCCACGTTCTCGCTTTCTTTCATTTTCTGGTTTACAAGAGGTTTACAATTTTACAATACTGGTCCTTATTTTTTGTACAAATGAAGGTCCACGCACATAAGCTTTTGGCATTTTAATTTCAGATTTTGAAGATATTTCATCATTAGTATTTTTGGAGTGAATAATGGATGCTTATAAACGCTTTTTTTCTGGACTTTCTATGATGGCATGCCTATGCCATCATTGGATACCCTGAAGTGTGGCATCATAGGCAAAAATCGGAAATTTATTAAAAGAAGAGAAAAAATCTTAAATCGAAAGATAACTTCAAAATAACGCACACAACAAACATAATATGTCTAACAAATATATTCAAGGCGTTATTTAATCTTTTCTTCTATTTACTGTACTGGATTCTAAATTTTAATTTTGTGTAATATTATTCCGGGACTTGCCGAAAAATGTATAATTTTCCTACTCTCTCAAAAGGCATCAGAGCACCATAAGCTTTATATGAAACTACAAATCGATTATCTAGCATACGCTAATACATCAGTTTTCAGAATAAGTGGACTGCGTTCCAAAATACACTCAGTATGCCATCATAGGCGACTTTCCCCTATATGCATGTTTTGCATTTACTATTCTTTTTTATACATCTGATCTACTACCGCCTTTTTTCCATGATTGATTCCATATATGTAAAGTTATCTGCTTCCTCTATTTATCTTCCATTTAGATTAATTTTATTGTCTTGGTTACTGTTTTTTAAAGGTTAATTTTTTTTTGTATTTATCTTGGAGTATTTTGCAAAAGTTGGCGATCTTTTCTGCATATTGTTCCTATGTTCGGTCAGAAGACAAATGTTGCCTGTTCACTTCAAGTCCTCCGACTGATTGTGCAAGTTTCACTTAATACCCATTTTTTTATCGCTTACTTTTTCCATGATCAAATTCACTAGGATTATGAATATTGTCTTGGACAGTAGGCATCATTAATGATCCTTGTTTAACTTTGCTTTGTACAGCTATATCTTCTACCATTTTTTTCACATCGTTCAGTATAGTTCTGTGTCTCTTGTAGAATAATCTGATCAAGTTGATGTATTTCATCGGATTTCATCTTTAGTTCATTTTCTTTGTCTACATTTGATGTTATCTCATCATCATCATAGGTGGCTCGACAATCCGTTGTGCATTATTTCTTTCCATCTTTGTATTACAGTACAGCCTGCCACATCCGGACCTGTCATATCCGCACTGCCCTCCGGATCTACCGAAATCTACCGAGAAAGGCAGTCCTGCTGTTGGACAACGCACCCTCTCATCCCGACCCAAAAGAACTAAAAGATGGCGAAATGATGTATTATAGAATCTATAAAACGTGTCTATCGACGAAAGTTATTGACGGCGTTGATTACTGGAATGTATGAACGAGAAAACGTTTCAGAGACTATAAAAGAAGTGGTCTTGATATCCGGATTTTTTCATATCCGGATCGGTCTGTCGCCACATTGATCCGGATATGGCAGGTTTTACTGTATTTCATGTTCTGCTTTAATTATATTTTCTTGTTTATCTTTAATTTATTTACTACTTTTTAGTGTTTTCTCTGTCAAATTTCGTATGATGACGTATTGTGTTCTAAGGTCGTTTTCTTGTGCAGCTCTTTCTGACATTTTCAGAATGTCATTTACGTAATTTCTTTGCGGTGATACATTGAATCCCAAATATCGATATATGTGCCGATATTATAAACGATACAATTTTAAAATATATCGATATGTTTAATATACCTATCGGTATATTTTTGCCATCTCTGTCATATTAAAAATATATTGAATAAACAAACAACAAAGACATATTTAGTTAAAACATTTATTTAAAAATACATACAGTTTTCATTTTTTTAACATGAGCTCTTTTTTAATAACAATGCAATAGAAGAATTCATTTCAGATGCCTAGATTTATATACATATTTTAACAATATACATTACTGTGATCATACACCTTACAATATTAACTTTTATATACATCATGTTTACTTATCGAAACCGAAAACTTGAAAAAACAATCCTGACATGAGAACATCGAAGTATTAAAAAAATGTACCAAAGAACGGTTTCAGCCCCTCGCGAGGAGGGTAAGAAAATATTAAAAATGCGTGTTCTTCAAGCAGCACAATCACACCCTGCGGTTTTAAAAATGCTTAATTTATAGTTATTTTATTTTCCACTGTTCAAACCTTCTTCTTTTCGTTTCTTCAATATCGGCCAGTGGATGCTTTAAAAATCGGTATGATCTGCAAGATCTAAAATACAAAAACAAAGTCAATCAAGTGTGTCGAGTCATTGAACGGTTAATATGTATATTTAAAAATTCCCTAATCAGTGTGACGTAAAATTCAAACCAAAGCCTTGTTTCAGTCCGTCATAGTTTATCGAATTCTCTCTAACGCATTAAGTTGGAAGTGACAGAAAAAAAGGTACGTCCGTAAAAATAGGCCAACAAAAGTAATAGACGGAGAGCTAGAGGCGAAAAATAATCGTCATAAGTAATATGGAGTTTTTCCTGTGAAATGTGTCCATTCTATATTGACAATTAGGACCCCTTTCAGGCTGACACCTCAGTGAATACAGGAAGTAGCAATAAGGGATGAAAGAAGAAAGTTAGTGCAGTCATTAAAGGTTTTCACCTCCTATTTTGTTAAACCTCCATCGATTTGCATGAAAATTGATGACTAGTTAGAGCATACCTCAAGAAATAAAACTGATTTAGTGCCAACTTACACTTTTACCCTGGTGGTGAATATCACCCCTTCCCGCGGGTGAAAACAATTTTATTAAAAATAACCCCACAAATCGATAGAGGGACAAATTATAAGTAAAATTTGTTATATCATGTTATTAAAATAAATCAATATTTTTTGAGTTATTAAAGATCAAAGATTTGTCTGTTTAAGAGCAGATGCTTGAAGTTACGGATGATAAAAAGAACATATTAATTAATTGTATGTTACTTAAATATTATTTTTATATTATTTCGATATTATAGATTTAGCAAAAGTGTATGTAATGGGTACATTTGACATATTCGAATACACTTTTGCTAAATCTATAATATCGAAATAATATTTAAGTAACATACAATTAATATGTTCTTTTTATCTTCACGCATGTGCTCTTAAACAGACAAATCTTTGATCTTTAATAACTCAAAAAGTATTGATTTATTTTAATAACATCATATAACAAATTTTACTTATAATTTGTCCCTCTATCGATTGTGGGGTTATTTTTAATAAAATAGTTTTCACCCCGGAGAAGGGGTGGTATCCACCCCCAGGGTAAAAGTGCAAGTTGGCACCAAAACATTTTTATTTCTTGGAGTGTGCTCTAACTAGTCACCAATTTTCATGCAAATCGATGGAGGTTTAACAAAATAGGAGGTGAAAACCTTTAATCACTGCGCTAACTTTCCCCTTTCATCCCTTATTGCTGCTTTCTGTATCCACTGAGGTGTCAGCCTGAAAGGGGTCATAATTATCAATATACAATAGACACATTTCACATGCCAAACTCCATATTACTTATGACGATGATTTTTCGGCTCTAGCTCTTAGACTATATAAGCCAAGCATGCCTAAATTGCTTCGTGGACATGCCAGGAGAAGGGAAGGTGGACCATGAAACTACTGATAGTATAAGGAAGGGTAGAGGACCGAAACCAAGAGGAAAATCTCTAACATGATAACCAGACCAAATTAAGATCAAAAATTGGAAGAGTTGTCCGAATGTACACAAATAGTTGAGATAACAACAGGAGGGTTAATCTAGGCCCTCAAAAGACCGAAATACGGTAAAGCAGCAGGACCTGGAGACATCCCAATTGAGTTGGTTAAGTACGGACCAAAAATATTACATGAGATGTTGGTTCAACTATTTAATAAATGCTTAAAAGGACAAAATATCCCTGATGATTGGAATGTTGGATACATCAGCTCGATATACAAGAAAGGGGATAAACGCATATGCTCTAATTATAGGGGAATAACTGTTACCAGCTCAGTAGGGAGGTTGTACGGTCGATTAATAAAAGAAAGAATAGAATAAGAATAGGAAGACATGGAAGAACACAGTAAATTTCGTGCAGGAGGTAATAGAAAAACGGAAGGCAAGGAATCTATCTATCCACATATTGTTGTAATTGTTGTAATATATACAACAATGCAAGAAGTGTCGTTAAAGAAGGAAACAACTTTATATCTGAATCATTTCCAATAACAAAGAGGTTTAAACAAGGATGTTGTCCGTCTCCGACCTTATTTAAAATATATATTCAATTATCGGTAGAGCAGTGGAGGAAACAAGTATCCGGAATGGAAATAGACATCTCTCTCTTCTGTCGTTTCCCCATTACTGAGGATCGTGATTTCTTCCAATATTCCTAACAATGTCTATCCATTGGTCTCTATCTTCAGCTGCTCTAAGAGCTTCGCAGAATGAGTTTCCAGCTGAATGCTTTATTTGGTCAGACCATCTAGTTGGTGATCGTCCTCTTGATCTTCTCCCCGGAAAGTTTCCAGAAACAATTAATCTCTCCAAACTGTCGTCACCTCTGCGAATCACGTGACCGAAGAAATGCAGAATTCGTTGAAGACATATTGTGGCAGACATAATAGACATACACGGTGGTAAATGTCTACCAACTTTGTTTTTAGCAGATGATCAGGTAGTCGTATTTTAGTCCTGGTATATACAAAAAATCACATTAGGAATGAAGATATTAGCAGGAGGACAAATACTATATCGTCGCTGATTTGCAAAAAGGGGGTAAGTAACATTTTTATATTTTTACTAAGTGGAACTTAGCTCCTTTTTACACTGAAGCTATTTTCTTGTGGCATTTTTACAATTTTAACTATTTAATAGGAAATAAGCCACAATATTATTCAAAAATGATTTTTATTAACGTTTCGACGCCCAAATCGGGTGCCGTTGTCAAAATACAAAATACTACTAACATAAACAAAAATGTTGTTGCGTAGTAAAAAAATTCTTCTAATAATTTATTTAATTTGACTCATTTATATCGGCAATTCAGATACATATGATACATTTTAAAGTAGAAGACTTTAAAATGATGTTGCCAATATTTATGAGTTGCGTTTCTGGGACGACTTTACTGAAAGATAGTTCATTCGATTACTTGAAATCAACCCTAACTCAAGAATATCCGTCACAAAAAAATCATAGCATGTGATCTGTCTGTAAAAAGACAACCACATGCAACGGTGACATTAAAATTCTCGCGTTGGAGATCTCATAGTAAATCACGAGGGAAAACCAGGAAAAACCTCGTGATACTATCCCGACATCGTAAGTATTTGGTCTTACATTTAATTTACTCTCAAAATTAATACCAAATTCTGACTTTACTATAATTTTGTTTAAATTATAAATAATATCATTTATAAATATAAATGAGTCAAATTAAATAAATTATTAGAAGAATTTTTTTACTAAGCAACAACATTTTTGTTTATGTTAGTAGTATGTTGTATTTTGACAACGGCACCCAATTTGGGCGTCGAAACGTTAATAAAAATCATTTTTTAATAATATTGTGGCTTATTTACCATTAAATAGTTAAAATCCTTTTTACACAACCAGTTTAAGAAAAAATGTTACTTGGCACCAAAAAATTATGAGTCTATCTCAACAACAATAAGTTACTTGTCCCCTTTTTACAGAATAGGTAGAACCTTCGTACCTATATCATTTTCGCACATGACCCCTCTTTTAAATAAAATGTCACTTGGCACATTTTTGCAAATCAGCGATGATATATTCCAGTGTAGATAGAATTGAAACGACACAGCTAGTGTGGTATGGTCACATGAAACGAATAAATGAAGATAGATGACCAATGACCAAACAAAGCTTTAAATTACATAACACAACAAAGAAAGAAGAAGAAGGGGAAGGCCTTCAGTTGCTCGGGAAGAAAATGTATGGCACATCATGAGAGATAGAGCCATCAAAGAAGACGAATAGATAGACAGAAAAAGATGGCGGTCGAAATGTGAGAAGCGGCAGAGGCTGTAGGAACCTCGCTTATAGATAGATAGAATACCAAAAAATGTGTCCCCCTTTAATCAAAAATTAACCTGTTGTTGGGTTTTTTAAAAATGTTGTCGTAGTTCCTGATAATGCCTCTGGTTCGTTTTCATCGGCCATCCTGTATATAAGTGTTTATGTAAAAAATATAAATATAATATTTAAAGATAAATATATAGGTATTAGATAAATCGTTAGTTTCAAGACAAAAAAAGCTGAAAAACAAAACCAAAAAACCATGCTCAATAACTTTTTAAATAGCAAACTACACCTTTTCTCATCATAACATTTAGTAAAAAAGAACAAATAAAAAGTGTCACTCATCATTAAGCTCAAACACGTTATCAAATACTACAATACAGTGCAAGGACAACAATATTGAGTTATTACAATGTAAGATGAAATTAGTAGAATGTTTGAATGCAATAAAAATATTTTTTCAAATTCTAAGGTGGAGTCTACTCCAAAAAAGTTTCTAAAAATATTAAAAACACGTGAGCTTATCTATGAATTTTTCAAAAATAGGACAAAAATAGAAATTAAAAAAATATTTTTATTTAAAATCCATAGATGTTTCTAGCTGTTTTAAATCAAGTACAAAAGGAGATTTTTGTTTTAAAAATATGTCATGTAAATAACATGTGTTTTAGCAAAAATATTTTTGAGCAATTCCGCGACAGGTGAACAAAGTTAGAACCCAAAGATGTTTTGATTTATCTGAAGAACGCTTGTTTTTAGTTCAGTCGTCAAGGACATAATTCCAATGAACTTCTAAACATCATACGATCAAGCTGTATTTTGCTCAGAATGTTAACATTCTTCTTCTTCTTCTTCTTCTTTTTCTTCTTCTTATTCTTCGTTTAAGTGTAAACCAAACGTTTGGCCATGCCGAACTACCTCATTTATTATATTTCGTAGTTCTTGTGCGTTGCTTGTTATTAGGACGGTGTCATCAACGTACCTGATGTTGTCTATGCTGGTTCCGTTAATCTTGATTCCACCTTGGACTTGGTCTAATGCTTCTCTGAATATAGACTCCGAATACAGATTAAATAATAGCGGTGATAGATGCAACCCTGTCGAACTTCTCGTCGGATTTGTATATCTTCAGATGTTGTGTGCTCTATTTCAATTGTTGCCGTTTGGTGCCAATACAGTTCTGAGATAATTCGCAGGCCTTGCTCGTCAATTCCAGTTGTTCTTAGAATTCCGATCATCTTTTGATGGTTAACGCAGTCAAATGCTTTTCGATAATCAATAAAACATGCATGCACATTTACATTCATACATGTGAACATTGAGATCGCAAAAAAGATGCAAAAAAGTTGGCACTCCTATCCCCGGGCTTCCCCTAAAACACCCCTCGTAGTGGGCGGACGGATAACATCGATTTACCAAGAATCTATACTCCTTAAAAAACATGTCAAACAAGAAATGTGGCTGAGATAATTTAAAAAAAAAAAAATGTTTATTACAGCTTTGATTAAACGAAATTAACTAAAGGGAAAAGCACGACTTAACGATTATAGACCTACAAAACACAAAAGTTAAAAGAGCAATGACAAATCGAAGATGACCGTGTTCCTAATTTTGCTCACTTGTTGTGGAATTACTCTATATTGGCAACTTTTGGTATAAAGATAGGAAAAATGCCTTCACTTCCAGAATTCAATTCTCCCCTCCCCCTAAACCCAAAAACGTCATTTTTTTTTATTTTTTCTTTCCGTGGGTTGAAATCAACTTAAAAATTTCAAAATATTCTCACACCTAATTGAGGCTTTTAAAAAACTTGTCTTTTTTATAGACCCGTATTTTGAGTGTAGATAAACCTAAAATTTTTTTTTCAAAAAAAACATTTTTTGGAGATCGCTGCAGGTCTATTTTTTTATTTTCTGTATTTGATCAAAATATATATTTAAAAAACGAAAAACTGGTTTTTATTTAAGGGTTTTTGGGAATTTCCCCATTTTACAGACTTAAAAATAGATTAAATTAAGGTTTTTTAATAGTTTTTATTATAATATAGGTAATTTTAAGTAACTGATTTCTTAAGGGTCTTCAAAAACTGAGTAAAATGCCATAAAACCCACAAAAAATGCGTCTGAAATTCATATTAAAAAAATATGAAAAAGAATAATTTCAGGTCTCAAAAGAGCAAATATACCCAACTTTTATGCGAAAAACTAGGTATTCAAGAGTTATTCGGGGTTTTTACTAGATTTTTGGTTTTGGGTGTTTTCGCAATTAAATGGCACATATTTTCTTGAAAAATATGTAATGCATTTTTCAACCGTACAGAAATATATGCAACCTCTTCTTATACGAAAAACCCGGTTTTCAAATGTTTTTATAAGTTTTTATTGTAATTTTCTATCTTTCATCACCTTTAAACAATATTAATCCGCGCATTTCGAAGAAAACCGGGTTTCTCGAAAATTTTAAAAAATATGAAGTACATCGTCTCATGTTATTTTTAGTCCGTTCTTTAACGGTAAAATATTGCAAAACCTCTAAATTTTAAAGAACCGCTTGAATTCACACGAAATTTGGCATACACATAGCTAACAAGTCAAAGAAAAAAAGTGATATTGTGCCGATATGTGCTTTTGGCCTGGGGGTGGTTTTCACCCCCTCTTGGGGGTGAAAAAATATTCGTCCAAAGAAAGTCAGGAAATGGATAAACTGGCTAATTTTAAGTAACTTTTGTTCTACAGAGTTTTTCACTAAGTCAATACTTTTCGAGTTATTTGGCAGTGAATATGTTCATTTTTTCAACAAAATAACCACGCTTTTAGACGGTTATTCGCGCAAATAACTCAAATAGTAAGTATTTTGTCGAAAAAACATTCTTAGCAAAAATATATCCTGTAAAAAATTTAAAAAAATGGTGTATATATCACGTCTCTACACCTAGTAGAAGCAGAGTTATAGCTAATGAAAAATAAGTTCATATTCGTCAAATTCCAAATGGAATACTTTAACGTGAAATAACCAAAAATGAAGCACATTTCGGGGAAAACTCATTACAACTTATTTAAAGTGTTTAAAAAAGCTTCATTTTTGTTTTATAAAGAAAAATTCTAGCATCAAAATTAAACAAGTTACGCTCAAAATAAAGTTAGTCCCTTTTGGTTTTGGTAAAAAAATCGAGAAAATCACCCCCTAATTAGTATCTTAAATGAACTTAATCGTTACGACTTCACAAGTTTCTTGACGTGTATATATTGTTTATATGATCTGTAAGTTTCATCGGTTCAAAGTCCTTATTATTGAAAGGGCTGTAGTTAAAAGGGGTTGAACGAGTCACTGATCACGAATGTATGCAAATTTGGAAACACCAAAAATCAATTTTTGTCTAACAGAAAAACAAAAAAATACATGATATTCAGAAAAGCAAATCTGACTTTTTTTGTTTTTCGAGATTTTTGGTATCTCTAACAATTTTTAAGTTATTTTGAAAAAAAGCATATTTTTCAAAATTTAAATTTTTAAAAATTTTACTTTGAAACCAAATTTTTTTCAAAAATAAGTACATTAAATCGATAAAACTTACATATCATTATAAAAACAACATAAGTAAAATAATTTGTGGAGCGGTAACGATTAATTTCATTTAAGTTGCTAATTAGGGGGTGGTCTTCCCGATTTTTTTTTTTGCAAAAACAAAAGGGACCAACTTTATTTTGAGAGTAACTTGCTTAAATTTAATGCTAGAAACTTTTTGTAAAAACAAAAATAAATCTTTTTTTAAACACTTTAAAAAAGTTATAATGGGTTTTTCCCAAAAAGTGCTTAATTTTTTGAATATTTCACGTCGAAGTATTCTATTTGAAATTTGGTGAATATGAATCTATTTTTCATTGGCTATAACTCTGGTTCTAGGAGATGCAGAGACCTAACGTGTAAACCATTTTTTTTACTTTTTTATAGGCTATATTTTTGCTAAGAACGTTTTTTTCGACAAAATACGACAAAATTTTTGAGTTATTTGCGAAAAACCGTCTAAAAATGTGGTTATTTTGTTGAAAAATGAACATATTCACTCGCAAATAACTCGAAAAGTATTGACTTGGCGAAAAAGCTCTATAGAACAAAAGTTACTTAAAATTTGTCAGTTTACCCATTTACGGACTTATTTTGGACATATATTTTTTCACCCGCAAGAGGGGGGTGAAAGTCACCCCCAGGGCAAAAGCACACATCGGCATAATATCACTTTTTTTCTTTGACATGTAAGCTATAAGTATGCCAAATTTCATGTCAATCCAAGCGGTTCTTTAAAATTTAGAGCAAAAACCGTGAAAGAATGGACTATTTATCAATTTTTTGAAAACATTCGGTTTAATGATGTAGAAAGGAAAAAAAAGTTACGTAAATTCAGTAAATAACTCTGAATAACTCTTGAAAACCTGGGTTTCGCATAAAAGAAGGTTGTATTTGCTTCTTTGAGGCCTGAAACTATTATTTTTCATATTTTTTTTATTATGAATCGGAGACACATTAATTCAGGTTGTAAAGATCTTAAAAACCTGCAAAATTTCTTAAAAATCTTGAAAAAACATGTTTTTGTGAGTTTAAAGATCCTAGTTTTTAATCTCCTAAAGGAATCAGTTACTTCAAATTACGTATAACTTGTAAAAGAAACGTTGATTTGATTTATTTTGAAAATCCTAAAAAATCAGTTTTTAAAAGTGGCGCATCTGACTCAAAATTCCGAAAAAAAAATAGAAATATATATATTTAATAAAATACACAAAATAAAAAAGCTAAATCTGCAGCCATATCCAAAGAAAAATATACGTTTAAACAAATAGGTTAGGTATATTCAACATACGTGTCTATAAAAAAATAGACAAGTTTTTTAAAAGCGTCAACTAGGCGTGTGAATTTTTTAAAATTATTAAATTTATTGCAACCCACCGGCAAAAAAATAAACAAAAACGAAAAAATAACATTTTAGGGTGGGGCGGGTTAAAATTTATTTATTTATTAATCAAACAAAACGTAAAAAAATTGAAAAAAAGTAATATGGGAATGAGGGCACTTTTCATGACTTAACGGGGGGTATCCTTTAAGATTAACTCGTTATTTATGAAAATATTAACCAACTAGTACAGTTAATGTTTATTATTGATCACACAGGATCAAATTAATGAGATAATTGTACATTTTGCATTTGTACTTGATTTAACTTGCTAGTCTGAAGCCTACTAAAAAACTAAAATTCTCTATCAAAAATGCCACTTGATTTTGAATCAACAATTGTACCTCAAATTAAAACCGGGTCCAAGAAATTATCAATTTTTCGCTTAAAGCCCCTTTGGAATTTCAAGAGACTCTCGTTACATCGTTCGTTTCTAAGGGAGGTTTGTCAGGAATGGGACTAGAAGAGTTTTCAGAGTTTTCTAAAAGTCTGATCAGTTTCTTGTGGATGTTTTTAGAGGACAACACCTTGGGACACTTTATTATAGGGCTCAATCCACCTCCTTGTTTGTTGCTCGATAATTCTTGCAGAACTTTGAAGGCTTTTGAAGGAAATATGTCAAAGCTTTCTTCGCTTCTATCCCAGGTATCGTAGTATTGTTTATAATCATCAGAATTGGTTCCGAACTCTTGAGGTGTTTGGACACTTGTGGAATATCCAGAAAGGGTATCTGTAACCTCCATATCTTCTTGCAATATTTTCACGGCTGCTGCATACAATTTTTCTTTAGGTAAGTTCTTAAACGCTTGTCCTTTTTTGAGTTTTAGTAAACTATCTACCAACTCATTAACTAGTCTTTCATTTACTGGATTTTTAGCATCGTTTAAATTCAGATCTAAAGCTTGCTTACTCTCTTCAGCATCTTCTTCTACATCCTCGTTATTGCATTCTTCTTGTAAAAGTTTAAACAGTCTTGAGTGTGTAGCTGCTCTTTGGTATTTAGTAAGCTTCCTCAACTCAGGAAACTCTTCGGTATCTGATATATGCCTACTCATGTCT
Organism: Diabrotica virgifera virgifera; assembly: GCF_917563875.1. Lineage (NCBI taxonomy): Eukaryota > Metazoa > Arthropoda > Insecta > Coleoptera > Chrysomelidae > Diabrotica > Diabrotica virgifera. The sequence continues at coordinate 10,554,615 of NC_065449.1, read as the reverse complement.
GATGTAACTCCTGAATCTACCTCTTCTTCTTCACTGAACTCTTCAAAAGATTTTAAGCTACTTTTTGAAGAAGCTGTTTTGCTTCTGTTACTTGAATCATTTATAGAAATCTTATCCTTACTTAACTCTTTAGTGTCATCAGAGAATATTCTTCTCTTTAAGTTAATACTTTCTCTTAAAGCTTGAATTCGGTCTTTTATTGTAGGTATTTTAACATCAGCGTCATCATCGAGTCTCACTAGATTGTTGTTGGTTTCTTTATCGTCTTTCTCTGAAGCAGAAGAGTCAGATTCTTCTGTATGTGATTCATTAGTGGAAGACTTATTATCATCGTTTATATCTTCAAGAATAATTTGGGTTTCAATAACAGGTGTTGAGCTCAAACTAGAATTATACTTAATATAATTAGTAGAACCCTCAACCGTTTCGTCCGTTTTAATATTTACTTTCAAATCTTCCAATGAACCACAAGACATTCTCTTTATTTTGTTCTCCAAATCATCCAGGGATTCTCTATTAAAGTTTTCAAACGATGTCCAAGTAAACCTTTTCTCTTCGTCCAAATGTTTTTCCTCCACAGATCTAGTTCTTCTAAACTTAACAGGTTCGATACCTTTTTCGTTGTTTAGTCTTGAATTTAAGTTCCAAAAACCAGTCTCTTTCTGAATTTGTTCCAAAATACCTACAAAATTATCAACTTTTATAAGACTTCCAGTTGATTCTGCCTGGATATCTTCTAACGATTCGTATATGCTTCTAGGCCTAGATTTTGGTTCTGATTGGAGGCTTTCTAAAGATTGGTATATACTCGGAGGTCGAGACAAGCTTTCTTTAACTTCTGTTTCTTTGTGTACAACATTGTTTTTCTTTTTAATTCGTCGTACCACTGTATATTCTGTGTAGTTATTACTTTCTTCATTACAACCTTGAGTTGTATTGGTATTTGTATTAGTGACCTCTGAACTATACTCATTACTTTCTTCATTGCAATTTTGAGTTGTGTTTTTGTTTGAATTAGTAACCTCTGTGCTATAATTATTTACTGTATCATTTTTATGTATTTCTAAATTATCTACTCTATCAGTTTCTACATCATTAACTTTAATACTAACTATATCTTCAGTATCTGAATTATCACTTTCTATTATATCTTCACTGGCGGCATATTCATTCAAAATGCTCTTTTCCTCTACGTTTACATTGCAAAAAAGTTGTGTTTTCTTTGGTGCTGGTAAATCGTCGTCTTCTTTTCCTATTATCCCCCACCAATCTTCACTGTCATTACTTTTTATGTCATCATCGTCATGTTCACAATCTACATTAAGGTCATCTTCTTTATAAGTGTCTAGTAGTACGTCTTCTTCATTATGTCTATCATAGTGGTCTGAAGCACGTTCTTGTTTACTGTCATCCGATTCTAGTTCTCTGCAATTTACAATATTTTCTTCTTCATTATGTTTATTGTAGTCATCTGAAATACTTTCGTGTCTACTGTCAAGCTTTTCTGTCTTACTGTAGTCTACAATGTCTTCTTCTGGATCACTTCTTTCTGCTATAGTAGTAGTATCACTCATAGCACTAAAACTTCTTATTCTAGATTCTGTCCTTTCACTCTCTTCCATAATAACACTAAGTTGGTGAGGGTAAGCATCGTCTTCATAACCTATTGAACTGGCATCATCAATTTCGTCATTAGACTCACCCGAATACTCATCCTCTTGTATTTCTTCTTTAGAAATATCTTCGTCACTACTGTATGCATTAAGAGAAGTAATATTTGTTATAGATTTCATAGACTGCAGGGGATTTATTTGTAGATGGCCACTATATTCATCGTCTGTTTCTGTATCAGTTTCACAGTCTGTAGTACTTTCAATTTTTTCCTCTATTGGTTTGGTTGGTTTGGCTGGTTTGGTTACAACTTCAGTTACTACTAAAGTTGGTGTTACTATCGCTTTTACACCAGAATCATTTGCAACTTTCTTTTGATTTTCTATTACCTTTTTACATTTAGTTCCTTTTTCATCTAATGAAGAATAACCGTTAATAGTACTGTCAGTATCGCTGTTGGCATATCGTGGTGAATAAGGAGGATACATTGGTGGTGGATATCCATAATAGTAATGATAATAGTAAGGATCATAGTATGGTAAATATTCCTGTGATATGCTACTTTCATCTACATCGGTACTGTCTTGTTCTGAAGGGTAATTTGAATCGTACCCATACCAAGGAGGTGGTATTGACTTTTGTGGTGACGTCTCTTTGCCGCTATCAGTAGTATTGGGTGAAGGACAATAAGGAGGCATATACCCCCAATAAGGCAGAGGAGTATGGCGACCAGATCTTGCTGGCGAGGTACTTCTAGAAACACTACTTCTAGGGGTTGATTTTTTGGTAGGGGTTTCTTCGGGATATGATTCAGGGTAATAATAACGGTAATAATCGTACCAGTAGGGAGGGTAGGGATAAGGAGGATAATGGGGAGGGTACACCCATTCATCGTATGGGGTTTCTTCGTTTTGCTCTTCTACATTGGCTATAAAAAAATTTTAATTTTAAATTTTTCGTTTTTAAATTTTGAATTTGGAAATATCTTTTCATTTTTTCTAAGTAGGCATTTCAAAAAACCTCTGTTAGTCTGCATGATATGATCATGCGAACTTTTGGAAATGAATTTGGAAAAATATTTTTGCTCAATTTAGAAATTAATAATGATACAACATCTTAACATCCACGGCACTTACCATAATCATTTGGAGCAGTCATAGCTTGCAAAATTTTGAAAGATCTACTGGGTATCGAGCTTCCAGTGTATTTTTTTGGTTCCTGTACCACTTGTTCACTTGGATGCACATACGGCCTGGGAGTATCATCACCTAATAACAGTCAATGAATTACAAACTGCATAAAAACAAAATATATAAGTTTTTTTTGGCATTTTCGTGACATTTATTTAGTAATTCACGACAGCTAATATAAGCGCCAAGGGCAAGCAAAAGAAGTAGAGGCAGCCCTCAAACAAGATGGACTGATGACATCAAGCAAATGGCCTGCCACGAATGGATGCAAAAAACAGCTAACAGGAAGTAAGATAAATATCTAAGCATCACACTATCTAGCTTAGGAAAGCAGCTCGAAACATAAGTGGAAGAAAAAGTGAATAGAGCAAGCAGAGCCGCAGGTTGTCTGAATAAAACAATATATGAAGAAAAAAATATAGGAAAAGAAATAAAAAGGCAGATTTTACAAAACAGTCATCAGACCAATAATGATACACGAAGCAGAAACATAGAGAGAACAAAAATAATGCTAGAAACAGCAGAGATTAAACCCCTTAGAATCCATGGTAAGACACTATGGGACAGAGCTAGAAGTACAAATGTACGACGGAAATACAAGGTGGATAACATAAGGGTCGAATGGGTCGATCACATAAGCATCATAACAAATAGAGTAGTAAAGACAGCGAGAGACGGTTTCCCAATAAGAAGATGAAAGGCACTTAAGAAAGAAACTTACTGGAGGCACATTGAACAACAGACAGAGCCATGTCTACCCAAGGAGAAGAAGAAGAAAAGAGGGACAATCATTAATTTGAAGTGACTGCATATAAGAATCATTTATGAAATGGTAAACTAATGGACTAAGAAAATTATTTGGGTTTTTAATGAATGTTCAATAAATGGTTTTCTTCAGTCTTATAAACCTAAATTTCTAGATATAGGTGACATACCTTCAATTTGAATGGGAATATTCCTAACTTGGGGTCCTTTAGACTGCTGTTGTTGTGGTCCACGAGGCACTGAAAAAATAATTAGTTCATTGAAATGATCAAGTAGTATAATATACACTATTTTTATTAGTTATTATTTGTTTCCTACTACTCTCTCTTTGCATGAAGTGATTTCAATTTATGTGTCTCAATGGGACTCTACCACCATACTGTGTATTTAGGATTAGTACAATAATCTACCACCACCTTAAAATAAATTTATTTTACCACTTTCATCCAACAGTTTGAAAACCTTTGAAGGAATGTGACCCCCTCTGTATCTCGGATTTTCTTCATCGTGGAAGTTCATCTCTAAATGAAGACAAAATCAATGTAGATATACCTGTGTATTTTTTTTAATTAAGGATATCATTATAACTGTAGTCTGAGCTGACAGGAGGATTTACGAATCGAGGATCAAAACTACTGTAGGCCTTTGCTGACGATCTAGATGCAGTCTCTCACTCTACAAGAAACGTGAGAGAGGTGTTTTTACAACTCGAGGAGGAAACAGGTAGTCTGGGTCTTCAAATAAATGAAGAGAAGACGAAATGCATGCTAGTTATCAAAATCCAAGACCAAGAGTTAAGCATAACATAACTATTAATGACCACAACTTCGAAGTAATAAAAGAGTTTAAATATCTAGGGGGCGGTAATCCCAGATGACAACCACTTCAGGGTAACAGAGGTATCAGCAAGAATAGCTGCGGGGAATAGAGCATTATACTCCCTATCATCATTATTAAGATCTCAATTATTAGCCCAGTTGTTACATATGGAAATGAAACATGGACTCTGCATCAGCTGGAAATTAATATCCTGCTGGTATTTGAAAGGAAGGTTTTCATAATGATATTTGGCTCTCAAAGATATGAATTGACAGGATAGTGGAGAAGGCGCGATAATGCTGAATTGGTGACTCTGTATGGTACTGAAAACATCGTCAGACATATAAGAGCTAACCGGAGAAGATGGACAGGTCATGTGGTAAGATCAAAGGAAGACATAGTGTTTAAGACAGTGTTTTTGAGAGATCAGACCGTGGAAGATCAGTAGCCCGTCCCAAAACAAGATGGAAGGATGATGTTAAAGCAGATTTATCTAGGGTTGAGTTACAATAATGGGAAAGGAAGCGCACGATCGTCTAAAATAGAGAGTCATAGTGGCGAAGACTAACCTCAAGTTTTAAAGACAGTCAAGAAAGAACATAACCGTTTGTTGACTTTAAGGTATCATATGACAACATTGTAAGACCAAGTCAGTAAAATTCTATGAATGAATTATGAATCTGTAGAAGAATAGGTTTTGCTTTTACCTTGTTTGAAAGTATTTGCAATACTTTGTTCCCCATCGTTCACTTTCATTCGTCTCATCTGATCATTAGGCTGTTGGAAGTTCTGTGTATACTTGGGCGAGTGTTCAGTAATGGGTACGTTGTCGTACTCGTCTTCTTCACCGTCTGTGTTGGTGAATTTTTGAATGATTTTGAACGAATTGGATTGCACGGGGTTGCTTCCCCAACTTTGTTGTCTATTTAAAACGGGTACTGGCACAACCCTTGCCCCTCCTTGGTTGTTTGGATCTTGTTGCCTCTGCGGAGCTACACCAGGATGCTGCAACACCAATGGTTGAGTGACGTAAACCACGTTAGGTCTATTTTCCATTTCTGTCTGATCTTGGTATGGTGCTTGTGGTTTGGTACGGATATCTATACGAATTCCTATTGGCTGAAACAGGACATAGATTTTGGTACATTAAAATAATGAAATTATTTATAGAGAAACATATTTTTAAATAAAGGATAGGTTCTGTAAGGGAAGACACTGGGAGTAGTTAAAGATGTAAACAAACATGTACCTGTTGATGTTGAGTAGCATCTGGTCTGCCCGCATAAGCTTGTTGGAACTGCTGTTGATTATATTTGGGTTGCTCGTACTGTTGCTGTTGGAAGGAAGGTGGAGGATTTCCCTGAGCTTGGGGTTGTGGCCACCTCTGTTGTTGTTGTTGAGAAGCAGGAGGAGAAATTTTCTGCAAAGTATACTTTAAAATATGATTACCAGAATAAATATTAACTTACCCTTGCTTCATCTACATTACTAGGGATCTGGTTTTCTCTCTTTGCCCAGGCAGGCACCTCGTCTTGGGGCTTCTTTGTCTGCCAGGGTCTGGGAGCCTCTCTAAGAGGAGGTGTCTGTATGCCTGGGGAGTCCAGATTTCTTTCAGGAGGCGAGGGAGGTGATACTATACGTTTCTGTTGTTGATTTATGGGAGGAATATACAAAGATCCCAAATGTGCAGTGCTTGTTTTCACTTCTTGTTGTCCGTTGTTCTGGGGTGCTGATGGTTGCCTTTCTATTACCGGTGGTTGGTACCTGGGTTGCTCTTTCACAGGCTCTGGATAGCTAGGTCTAGAATATTGTTCTCTGGGTGGGGTAGTTTGCTGAATCGGAGGTTGATACTGCTGCTGTTGCTGAATCTGTGGTTGGTACTGCTGTGGTTGGTATTGTGGTTGAGCCTGTGGTTGGTACTGCTGTTGTTGCTGCGGTAGTGAAGGTTTGTATGTTTGTTGTGGTACAGGGGAGATTGGTGTCCCTCCAGACTGAATTCTACAATTTTAATGAACCATTATTATTAAAATCAACTGCCAATTATTTTCGAAGACTTACCTCTGTTGTGGAGGTTGATATTGTTGCTGGCTTTGGACTGGTGGAGTTCTAGGCTCTGGAGCACTCTTTCCACTTTCCTCAAATATTTGATCAACTAAGCTTCTCCTTGGTTGCGGTCCTCCAGTCTTTCTCAACAATGCCATCGGGTTATCTGGGATAATTTTAGTCATATCAGGCCTTTCTAGAACCTGATTATCAGAGGTCTGTACTTTTTGAGTGGGTAATGGACAACTAGGTGGAGGAGGTGGGGGAGGAATTCCTTGTTTGGGTGGTGGTGGTGGGGGAGGTGCTCCACCGCGCATGGGCGCAGGTGGTGGAGGACCTGAAGGAAAAACTTGCACCTGCGGTTGAGGGCGCATAGCAGCCAAGGCAGATGGAGGAAGAGGGCCTGAGATTGGAGGATGAGGAGCAGGGTGTTGAGGTATGTCACCAACTCCGCCTAAATTAGCGTTTCTCTCGATTCTTCGTTGTAGTCGAGGAGAACGAGCTTCGGAGAGGTCTATTCCTCCAGGGGTGTAGGTGAAGGGTTTCTTGTCTTTGGTCATCATGGCGTTCTGAACGCATGCTGGAGGATCCATTTTTTTCTGTATTGGCTAAAACAATAAAAAAAAACATTCACTCTGAAAATCTCAAGTACCTATGTATACAAGAGAGCAATAAATGGCGTTAAAACAGAAACACCAGAAATAACCACAAACGTAGAAGTTAAGGGGGAGTTCAAGAAAAGGGGGAGTGCAAAATGCTGCAAGTAAATATGTTACCAAATGTAGTGCTGAAATATCTGTATGTAGTGGTACTTTTTTATCTTTAAAATGGTTTCGTAACAAAATTTAAAACTCCCCTCCACGCTGCTTAATGCTAGTTTTTAAGTTACGATCCAATCTGAAAATGTGATATCCAGAAATTGACAATTCATTATCTGAGCAATCTTGATTTATATAAGTTTCTACCCGAATTATTACATTATAGTTACATTGGAAGATGGAGTTTCGATGTTCAACTAGCCTAGTACGTATTCTCTCAAGATTCTGATAAAAAATAGAAATAGTGTTTATTGGGTTTGATTTTTTGAAAGAGGCTTTTGGCAACTGTAGCGAATTAATTTATAAATTTAATAGTCAAGTTAGATATTCCCTTTTGTTCTCGAGCACGCAACTCTGTCAAAACAGTTTTAAACTGTTCCTGTTAAAGTCCCATATAGCCCATTTGTATATAATCGTCAATGCGATTGCGCTTATTAATTGCATTTTTGACTAACTTGCGGTGCTTGGTCATCATCTTCTTAGTCTTTATTTGCCTTCAGATCCCTACTTCACTGGTAATCTTCACCACATCATTCTAAGCAAGACCAATATTGTTGAATATGGGTGTAAGTGCGCTGTTATCAGCTTTCTTTCTTGAATGATACTACTTTTAGTCTAAGAGCTAGTGAACCCTCCGACTAACGGTCGTCCTGTAAGGCTAGAAATTTTTCTAGTGATAATTCATAGCACACCAAGGCTAAAAACCATGACCTGGCAGGCATCAGCGGTGCACGTGTATCTACCAGGTGAATCGAAAAGTGCAAATTTTGGGGGGTAAACTAAACTTTCTCCTGTAAGGTTTAAATTTAAGTATGTGTTTGAGTAAGTCATTTAGAAGAAATGTGTACAATGACAGGCGAATCTGAAGAGCATAAGACCTTGCCAGGCGAGGGGAAAGATTAGGGGTTTTTCCTAAAATTATTCTTTTTGCATCGAAAAATTTTTTTTTAGGTTTTTTGAATCATTCCAAACAAAAAAGTTTTTTAGTGATTTTTCTCTTAATAGTTTTTGTTATATAAGCGATTGAAAATTGCGAAATCGGCCACTTTTAACCCTAAATCGGACATTTATCTAAAAATTTCAATGTTGCCAAGGTACGCAGATATTCTTTAAACATTGATTGATGAAATCGCGAAGAGTTTTTTGCAATAAAATATCGAAAACGCCTTTGTTTTTTTAATTGCTAATCAAGCGGGCGCGACACTATAGTATAAGTGAGAACGTTTGAGTTTGCATAAATTCATTATCTCGAGGATGGACAAATTTCAAGAGAAATCCTCAGACAGGTCGATTTTTATTTTTGAATTAGGACTTTTTGGCATATATATAATACTAGTGACGTCATCCATCTGGGCGTGATGACGTAATCGATGATTTTTTTAAATAAAAGTAGGGATTGTGTGATAGCTCATTTGAAAGGTTATTTAATTCTCAGTAATATAAACATTAACATAATTATTTATACAGGCTGTACAAAAAAATTTTTCTTCTATTTGTCAAATTTAATCAAAGTTAATTTAATTAAAAAAAAATTTTTTTACACCCTGTATAAATAATTATGTTAATGTTTATATTAGTGTATAGAGAATTAAATACCCTTTCAAATGAGCTATCACACAACCCCTACTCTCATTAAAAAAAATCATCGATTACGTCATCACACTCAGATGGATGACGTCACTATTATTATATATATGCCAAAATGTCCTAATTTAAAAATAAAAATCGACTTGTTTAAGGATTTCTCTTGAAATTTGCCCATTCTCGAAATAATGAATTTCTGCCAACTCAAACGTCCTCACTTATACTACAGTGTCGCGCCCGCTTGATTGGCAATTAAAAAACATAAAAACAAAGGGGTTTCCGATATGGTATTGCAAAAAACTCTTTGGGATTTCATCAATCAATGTTTAAAGAATATCTACCTACCTTGGCAACTTTGAAATTTTTAGATACATGTCCGATTTAGGGTTAAAAATGGCCGATTTCGCAATTTTCAAAATTTTCAATCGCTTATATAACAAAAACTATTAACTTAAGAGAAAAATCACTAAAGACCCTTTCTGTTTGGAATGATTCAAAAAACTTAAAAAAAATTTGCTCGATGCAAAAAAAATAATTTTAGGAAAAACCCCTAATCTTTCCCCTCGCCTGGCAAGGTCTTATGCTCTTCAGAATCGCCTGTCATTGTACACATTTCTTCAAAATGACTTACTCAAACACATACTTAAATTTAAACCTTACAGGAGAAAGTTTATTTTACCCCCTAAAGGACATCGCACACATCTTATGGAAAATATAATGTCACTCAAATTCAATAAAATTTATATGAATATATTCGTTTGAATTTAACGATCAATTCTTATCATTGCGCCAACTCTTAATTTTCAATAATAAGAGCAGAAATTGATATAAATCAATCTGAAATCAAATGGGTAGGTACATAAGTTAGAGAGAGAAAAAATATTTTAAAATACCCAAATTATAGTTAGTTCATAAATCTTCTCGAGCTCTTAAGCATCTTATTATAATAGATTCACGAATCCGCTTAGGCCCAGCGGGGTTTAAGCTGTTTTGAATAGCACCCAGAGCAATAGTGATTATAACTGACACGTTTATAGACTCCAAAAATGTGTACCATATATGCCACAATATCATAACTTAAAAATAAAAATCGACCTGTTTCGGGATTTTTCTTTAAAGTCGCCGGCTTACGAAATAACGAATTTATTCCTTTCATTTGCACCATACTGTCGGTGGAAAATAGTGTCGCGCACGCTTGATTAGCAATTAAAAAACAAAGGAGTTTTGAATATTGTGTTGCAAAAAACTCTTCTGGATTTCATCAATCGATGTTTAAAGAATATCTTTCTACCTTGGCAACATTCAAATTTTCAGTTTTTCATATAGTTTTTGAGGGTTAAAAATGGCCGATTTCGCAATTTTTCAATTTTTAATCGCTTATATGTCAAAAACTGTCATTTTTAGAGAAAAGTCACTAAAGACCTTTTCTGTTTGGAATGATCCAAAAAACCTAAAAAAACTTTTTTCCATGCAAAAAAAATAATTTTAGGAAAAAAACAAAAAAACGTTTAAAAAATTTTTGACCACCTTTTGGTCCTGGCAACATGCAAATTTGTTAAAAGGACTCCTTTTTGAGTAAGATTGTGCAAAAAATCCGAATTAGAATATTTTTCCTAGCGGATGCGCACAGTGGCTTTCTGGACTATTACCACGTTTCTCAATTTCTTGCAACCGTGTTTCCACATTAGTTGTATTAACACACTGCTGCTACTGTTGTTTAACAGTGTCTAGCTCTAGCTCCTCCTTAAAGGACTTGATTTGATTCTCAATGAACTTGAATATTTTTTGTCTTTTTTGAACGAAAGTACAAGGTCTTCGCAGAAGAACAAAATAATCTGTTTTTGAACAAACAGTGGCTCTCTTCTCGCATGCACAAAGTACCGAACATTTCTCCTCCAAGCAGAAAACAATACGGCAGCTATCACATCTAGAAGCTGACATTTCTAAATTTGTTCATCATTAACTGGTTTTAAACATTTTTTACAATTTTTAAATCATCCAAAAGCATAACAAACAAATGTGATCAATTTTGAGGTCAATATTACTAAAGGACGTGCAACACCACAAACAGACCAATGCTAAAAATGAAGTGAAGAACATATCCCTTTCAGCACGTAGCCACACGATTGTGTGGGTTTGTTTTGAAACGATATAAAACTGCTTAATCGTAAAATCTAGCGTTCATTACGAACGACGATGGTCGTGTAGGTTCAGTATTGTGCTTTGCGCTACCCGACGTGATTGTTAAGTTTTTTTTTGTTTCGACAGTCGCAGCTTGTCTTGCAAAAATGGCGGGTCGTCATTTCCGTAAGAAATATAAGTAGGTTTTTGTTATTAAAAAATGTCAATAATAAAATGTAAATGCATGTAGACTACTAACACATGTCTGTAGAACACACCTATACATACATATTTTAAAAAATGAATATTAATAACCTTAGAATATCCAATTACATTACTACTAACACGATTGTGTGGGTTGGGTGATCGTTATTGAATTTCTCTTTTTTTGAAGATTTTGACTTTAACAAACCAGAAGATGTTGAGGCGTTAATGAACATTATAAATGATGATTCAGAACTAGAAGGCTTTAGTGATGACTCAGATTCTGATCTGACGTGGTGTAAGGAGCTAAAGAGCCTTCCCAAAAGCCTCGGAGACAGTGATTTCTCGGATTCTGACCAAGAAGAAGATACTCGTGAGAATTCCCTAATTCCAAACAAAAACCCGCCTTTTCAAAATGACACTGAGGTTCCTGGTCCTTCCGGTATAAGTGCAGCTCCCGTATTAGATCAACCACAAACTACTGAAGACCTTAGTCAGCCTTCACTACAGCCAGATTTTGCAGAAGATCGGGTTGTAAAAGCAGAACCCGTGTTCGATGTCTTAAGTGCAATGTTTATCTATGTCTCACCAAAGACCAGAACTGTTTTTTGAAATTCCATACAAAATAATAATGTGTTGTAATGTATTAGATTTTTATACCATTTGCTTAAAATAAAACCCAGCCTACACAATTGTGTGGGTATGTTATTTCTAGACACCCTGTATAAAGAATTATTTTATTATTTTTCCTGTATTACTTTACACATAAGAACATAGAGTACAAAGTTTTGAAATATTTGTTGAACATTTTTTGTTGCCGTGCTGAAAGGGATAAATCAGGACTTGCAACTCGAAATCAGGAAATCATAACATCAATATGGAATAATCTACTTATATGTATAGTTTTATATAATGTCAACATATAACAGCGTTACCAAGAGCTAATCTTATGTCAATAAAAAATAAGTGAGATTTTAGAGATTTTATGAATAATCTGAACATTATGCTCTTGCGTCTGTTATTTTTTTTTTCATTTGTTATTTTTATAATTTTAGTAAATTTTAGTTATTCACTATATTTTGACCCCCCTGTTAACTGCTTTATTTACAGAATTATAAAAAAATGTTAAATACAAAAGTTATTCGATTTTTAAATTATGTTTTTTTGACATATATATCGTACTAGTGACGTCATCCATCTGGGCCTGATGACGGAATTGACTATTTTTTATATGAGAATAGTGGTCGTGTGCTAGCACATTTGAAAGGTTATTCAAATTCAGTAATATAAACATTAACATGATTATTTATGTAGGGTATCCAAAAAATTTTTTTTAAATTAAATTAATTGACACAAAAAGAAGAATGTATGTAATTTATTTAATTGAACATATCTTCTACTGCTGTTAGAAAACAGAAATAAATGTTTATTGGATAAATAAACATTACTTTTCACTTAAATTCAATGTGCAAGCTGCCACCCATCTGCCTATTGGCAGTTTAAAGATTGAATTTAAGCAAAAAGCAATGTTTATTTGTGCAATAAACTTTTATTTCTGTTTTCTAACAACAGTAGAAGATAATTTGAATTAAATAAATTGCATACATTCTGCTTTTTGTGTGAATTAATTTAATTCAAAAATTTTTTTTGGATACCCTGTATAAATAATTATCTTAATGTTTATATTACTGAATAGAGAATTGAATATCCTTTCAAATGAGGTAGCACACGACCCCTATTATCATTTAAAAAATAGTTGATTACGTCATCACGCCCAGATGGATGCCATCACTAGTATGATATATATGTCAAAAAATCATAATTTAAAAATCGAATAACTTTTGTATTTTACATTTTTCTAATTCTGTAAATAAAGCAGTTTACAGGGGGGTCAAAATATAGTGAATAACCCTGTACATATGGTAACTTTAGCTATATTTTGTTACTAATCACCTGTAGGTACTTACTTGATTTTTAAGCCTCACTGGTGGAATGTGTCCAACAATGAACGGTTGAGGAGACGTTCCAAATCCCTGACCTGTACCAACAAACTGTGAAGGCTGCCTGAAACAATTATCGTCATATTAGTATTTTTTAGTCATCTTAAATTTATTTCTTTGTTCTATTTATATTTGGTTCTCTTTAAGAATATCAAATGGAAAAAAATCAAATACAAGATTATTGTAAAGGGAGCTTTTTGGTCTGAGCATGTCCAGTTAACAAAGACTACTAAGGGTTGGGTTAGGTTAAGTGCTAAGTGTTCGGATAAGTATGAAACATACATTCAAAACAGAGACTTTAACAGATACCAAATATGCAAACATGCCCGAAAGTCATGAAAGAAACAAAGACAATAAATAAAGTACTAAAGTAGGTACTTTAATAGACCCTGGGCACTCCGTTGCAGCTCACTTTATCCTGCAGATCCTGCATCCTGCTTCTTCTGTCTGCTAAGTACTCGCCGCATACATAGAAAATACTTTTGCGCATACAGTTTAGGTCCACCAAAAGTGAAAAACCAATTTATTCATACCGCAACGGAAGAAAAATGATATGGTTATTTGATACCCAGATAATGGAAATATAAATATATACTTAAAGCTGCGTCGATAACTCAATTTTTGATTCCCAATAATTCGAAAAATTTTATGATAATTATCATAAAAAATTCTTTATTCTTACTATTTAAAATACAGTACACTCACATTCTCACATCACCATATTGAAACTTCTCCACTCACAGAAACAAAACATTTTTGTTCTATTAAAAAAACAAAGTGCGAAACATTCTCGAACGAAAGAATAACCTATTTTAAAAATCTAAATTATACATGACCAGTTTGCATAACACACAATCCATTCAACACTGTCACTTTTAAAATATATTAATGTTTATAAGAAACTCACGAAATTTTCATAGATATGAATGTTACGCTAGTTGAAAACATGAAACAGTTTGATAAATGAGTTTAAAATAAAATTTACAGGGTGTTTCCAAAGTAGTGACCAATAGCTTCCAATTGTAAAATTTAAAAGTACCTACTAGTAGATAAATAAGTGTGATGCCTTTTGTAGTAATTGTTATATCGTGGGCGTACTAGGAAAATCCACTAACTCCATTTTTTAAATTTTGACATTTTAATACCATTAAATCCACAGACATCAATATGTTAACAGGAAAAATCGTATATCTCCAAATTCGTCATCCGCCGTGCTTAAATCGGTACATTCAATGACAAAGAAAATCAACTAACTCCATATTTTTCTAAGTTTTATACTGTAATCGAAGATTCTTCTTCTTCACGTGCCATAACAGAATTATCTAACGTTGGTGATCAGGATTGCGAAGGCTTCTCAATCTCCTGCAACATTTGCATTGTCCTGCATTTGATACCCGAGCTCATTCAAGAATGTTTTTCAACTAAGAAAATTGTTTTCTTCCTACACTTCTACGGTCTTCCATTTTGCCTTTAAGGCAAAATGGAAGATCCTTCATTATGTTCCACATAAGACATTTTTCGGTGTTTAACAGTCTTTAACAATTCTCTATCTTTGTTGGCCCTTCTGAGTACTTTCTCATTAGTTTTTCTTCCTGTCCAAGGTATCTTTATCATCCATGTATATGCATCTATGAATCTATCCATCGCCTATGCTGTTTTTGCTATTTTCAGTGTTTTAATTCTATTTAAGCTTGATACTTTTAGTGTCCAAACTTGTACACCATATAAAAGTACAGACCAAATATAGCAGTTAACCATTCTTTCAGGGCACAAAATATCCATGATATTTATATAAATATCAAAATATCGGATATATATGATATATATCCGATATATATCCAAAATGTGATATTTATATGATATTTATGATATTTTGGAAAACATTTCAATAGAGAAACTAAATTGACCAAAATAAGACTCTAATTGTAGAATGTAACAGTATAAAAGATATATTTTTACTTTAAATAAAAAATACATATCTAATAAAAGATGTATTTTTCATTTTATCTCACAATAAAACACTGAAAAACGTTTGTTTTTCTATACTTCCTACTGAGAAAGGCACTTTGCCGAAACAGCTGTAGTAATAACATAGTTGTAATAAATTTTGTGGAAGTATAGAAAAACAAACGTTTTTCAGTGTTTTGTTGTGAGATATATTTTTCCTTAAATAAAAAATACAAAAATTTTTGTCAAAAATATAAACGTACGTTTGGTAGTATGTTACATAAACAGAAAACAAAATGATAGGCGTATCCAAGTAACAACTAAATTAACTAAAAATATTGAAAACATTAACATAAACATAGGTATTTCTATTTTTCCAAAATAACTTAAAATTTTGAACATTTAAAAAAATAAAATCATTTAGAAAATTAATTAAGATGAAGGTTCAACATCGGAAGTGTCTGAATCAAAACCAGTATAGCACCCAAGACTTAATTCTGCCGCTTCATTTTCCCTTCTTTCAGTTTCTTGTTCAGGCCAAATCCATTCCAAATTGTCATGTTTTTGGTATGAAGAACTGTCTAAATATTTAAACATGAATACAAGTTTAGCAGCCTTTTCTGTTCCTAAATTATTTCGTAATTTGGAATGCACAAGTCCAAAGCTTGAAAAGCACCTTTCAATGCCTGCTGTTGAGGCTACTGCTGTAAGTAATTGGTTAATTCGTTCGAGAAATATGTTTTTATAAGGCCAAGCAGATTCAGCGATTGGAACAGACTTCCACCATAATAATGGAGATGTTTTTTTTTTAATTTGGACCATACATGAAAGACAGAAAAGGTTTAGACTTCGAAGTTAGGGCCATTACAAACGGAACAAAATCTGTGTTGAATTTAAATATTCATAAGCCTGTTCTTTTTCGTCGGCAGTAAGTCTTTCTCCCAAAAAGCGATGGTGCCGTAAGTTTGCCAAAAAATGAGGCGAACCTAGAGCCATATTCCTCCTTTTGTAATAAACGTTCTTAGTTGTTGAATCCAAATTTCTACGGCGACAGCAATTGTCATTGAGTCTCGTTGCATTCTATCAACTGCCACTGAAACAGGATGCAATCTTTCTAGAAAGTCCTTAGCATTTGCCATAATGCCTTCTTATGTAAAAATTAGTACGAAATAAAATACTGGTATATAATAATATAAATATCATGATATATATCACGATAAATATCGTGATATATATCAGTGGATATATGTCCTCGCGCCCTGCATTCTTTGTCTTAGTTCTAAACTGAGATGATTATTGCAAATAACTGTCTTCATTTTCATAAAAGTAGTTTTAGTAATTATTCCTATTCTGCATTGTATTTTTATGTATGGATCTAGTTGGTCCGTTATAAGACTTTAAAAATAACGAAGGTTACCAGATCATTTAAGTTGGTTGTTGAGATGATATCAGTTGTATACATTAGATACTATTGGCCTAGAACGCCACCTTAGAGTATTCCTTTAAAGTGTTAAAAGTATTTTAAAATAAATTAATAATATTAAACTTAACGACCACAACTAAGAAGTTAAACACCAGATACCATCTTACGGAAGACTACACATCTGTAAGACCAGCAATTTTCAATGTGCAATTACCTCTTTCTCCGGGCGATTTTCACACTAATACTACGAATTAAGACAAATTAAGAAGAAACTTTTTTCTATCAAATCAAAACCTATAAATTGTTTCGGCGTTATCTTCATCTCTCAGTTCCCCAAGCTATGCACCATGACACGATGGGTGAGTTATCAAAATAATTTGATAGTTTTATTTTTTTTTATTTTCTTCCCTAATTTTAAGATCAGTATGTGGTTATTTGCATTTTTCAGATTATTTTTTTATATTTTAAAATTCTAATTTACTTCATTTCGTAATGTCAGTACAGTACCTATTTAGTTATTGTCGGTTCGCTAAACTCAGACGCAACTGGCTAGATATTTTCGTCGATAATTTTTTTGTTTTTTGCCAATTTTGCAAAAATTGGCAAAATTACTAACTATTTAGTGATTATTAACTATTTAGTAATTATTTTTTGCCAATTTTACTAAAATTGGCAAAATTACCGACTAAAATATTTAGAAAGTTGCGTCTGAGTTTAGCGAACAGACTATACTAGTTTGTTTGTGTGTTCTACTATCCAGGGTGGCCAAGTTCTTTCCCAGTCCGAGCAATTTTTCAAAATTTTAAAGTTTTCGCGAGCCGCAATTAAACAATTATTTTTAAAAGTGTAAAAAAGGTATTAAATTTTCCTCTCGTCGCGCACCGTTTGGATTTCACGAATTTTAAAATGAAATACTTCCAATGGTTCACATCATTGTTCCAAATATGCAAATAATTCTACAAGCAGCTTTTACTAATTCAGGATACTTCGATTCTTCATCGTCTCTGTTTTTGACACTCTGTCTTCCTTTGATCTTACCACATGACCTGCCCATCTTATCTTAGTTTTTATATGTCTCGTATCAATTCATCTCTTTGACGGCCAAATATCATTCTGAGAACTTTCCTTTCAAATATCAGTAGCTTATTTATTTCTCGCTGATGTAGAGTCCATGTTTCACTTCCATATATATGTAACAGCTGGCCGAATAATTGATATGTACAGTGTACAGTCTTAACTTATATTTTATTTTTAATAGCTTAGATCTTAATAATTATGATAGGGAGTATAATGCTTTATTCCACGCAGCTGATACTTCTTTTTATATGTGGTTGTCATCTGTGATTAACCGCCCCTAGATATTTAAACTCTTTTACTACTTCGAAGTTGTGGTCATTAATAGTTATGTTCTGCCTAATATTTTTTGTATTAATGGTTATGTTCCGTCTTGGTCTTGGATTTTTGGTTACTATACCCTGTTTTTAAACTAGGAGTAATTCAAATTTACCGCGCCGTAATGCTTGTCGAACTTCAGACAAGTTTATTCCAGTGTTGTGAAATTTTGGCTCTAGTGACATTTATGAAATTTTGACACTATTGGCATTTCATAGGTTAATTAAGTTATATCAGCGATTTTTTGTGTTTTCTGCGTTACTCCTTTAATTTTTAGATTTTTAGTCTAGTTTTATATAAAAAAAAACGGTTGTTTTTAGAACTCATTCCTTGCCTTTAAGTACCTATATTTAAGTACTACACGAATTTGTTAATAATTGATTTTACATATACAGCGTGTCTACTTAAGTTGGAAACATATGGGAAACTTTTTTATTATTAATTTTACGAAAAAAAGTTATTCTTCATAAAAAGTTCTGCATGCTCTAAAACCTAAGATTCAATCATCATATATCAAATTTTATCAATATTATACGAGGTATGTAAAAAAATATGAATTTCGTTCAAGGGTAAAGTACCTTTATTTCTCTGAACATCGAAAATTCTTATTATGAAAAGTTGTTAAGAATTAAAAACCAAGATCAAATATGTAATTACATGCTTCTAATTAAAAAAAATATTTTACAAATTTTTCTCTTTATGAATACCCAACGTCATTTTTATTTATTACAAATTAATATTATAACTCTTTTATTATTCATTTTACGAAAAAAAGTTATTCTTTATAAAAAGCTCTACATGGTCTAAAATATAGGATGCAACTATGATATATCAGCTTTTATTAATTTTATACGAGGTGTGTCAAAAAATATGATTTTCGGTCATGAGTGAGTATAGTACCTTTATATTTCACAATATTTCAATTAGAAGGATGTAATTACATATTGAAACATAGTTTTTAATTCTAAATAACTTTTTTAATAACAATTTTCAAGATTGTGAAAAATAAAGGTACTTTACTCCTGAGTGAAATTCATATTTTTTGACATACCTCGTATAAAATTGACAAAATGTGATATCTGATGGTTGCATCTTAGGTTTTAGACCATGCAAATCTTTTTATGAAGAATATCTTTTTTTCGTAAAATTATTATTTAAAGAGTTACAATATGGGTAATAAATAAAAACGAAGTTCAGTATCCATAAATTTGAGAAAAATTTGGATTTTTTTTTTCAATTGGAAGCATATAATTGGATATTTCTGGACCTCGGAGGTAAACTACACTATGTCATTTCGAGCAACTGTGTTTAGCGTGTGTTTGCAACAAAGTTTAGAGCACTTAGAATGGTAATAAAAATCTGATATATGCCATAGTTGTTTGACAGACAATATGTCTATATTTTAATGATAATATATAATCAATTTCTATAATCCAACTAACAAAACTAGTGGATTAAAAAAACTTGTTCAGAAAAACGCCATGTCGACATAGTGTAGTTTACCTCCGAGGTCCAGATTTGATCTTGGTTTTAAATTCCAAACAACTTTTCATAATAAGAATTTTCGATATTCAGAGAAATAAAGGTACACCCTTGAACGAAATTCATATTTTTTGACAGACCTCGTATAATATTGGCAAAATTTGATATATGATTATTGAATCTTAGGTTTTGGGGCATGCAGAACTTTTTATAAAGAATAACTTTTTTTCGTAAAATTAATAATAAAAAAGTTTCCCATATGTTTCCAACTTAAGTAGACACGCTGTATATGATATTATCCTACTTTCGTTTGAAAATAGCACACAATATCATTTTTGGTGTTGAAGACAGCAATTTACATGATCAATATTGTGCTGCCTGGATAACTCGGGATACCGTAACTTTCTCTTGTTATATAGTCTTTGGGCACACAAACTCTTCTTCTTATCGTTTCAACTGAAATTCTTAAACCTATAGCTTCCAAAAGCTGCAGGTCTCAAATACATGGTGATTCCATATAAGTCTAGTTGTGTATACTATCAATATTGTGATAATAATAATTATTATATTCATAGGCGCGCTAAATGTTGTCAAGTCAGTCAAGTTCGATTTCTTGTTACAGATAATCGACTTTTAGTACTTAATTCAAATGTGACACAAAATCTAGGGATGGGATAAAATAGTTTAATTGAAGAATGTGTTTTTTTTTGTTCTTCTTAATGGCGGTACGGGCTCGTTTTTTTAATATTATATTTAATTACAGAGTAATTTGCACAATATTAAAATATTTCTCAAATTGGGCTCTGTGTCGCCATTCTTTACTATATTGCGAATATGTGTGCCAAATAGCTCAACAAAATATTCAAAATTAAAGCCGCAATCTTGGAATGTGCTTTCCACGCGCTGATGCTACCTCTTAAAGCTACCTTTTTATTTTCAGATGGTACAAATATATCTTATAGTAGGGGAGGACAGTATGCTAAATGTGCAGTCACTCGAGCGCTTTGGGGACCTATTGGGTTGTGAAGAGTAGGTTCTAAAACCAAAAAAAAGTTAAGTAAAGTTTTCCATTTTAGTGGGGACTTTCCATTTTTAATTTAATTTTCCATTCCATCAATCGTTTATTCCGATTATATCGCGCCATTTATCCATAATTCGAAAAAAAAGTTTCAAATAAAAGTTACTTGTTGTTACGTAAGGAATCCGAATCTGCAACAAAAAATGGGGGCTCCTATTTAAAATTTTAAAGTAACCCCCCACCCCACCTCCGTGGGGGGTCGTGTTTGGTGCCATTCGATAGATTTTTCAAATATATTGAATAAGTGTATTTTTCAGTTTTTCGATGTGATTTTCATTTCGCGAAATATCGCGGGATTCGTATTTAAAATTTTAAATTTACCCCCACCCCTCTCCATGGGGAGTCGTCTTTGTTATTATTCGATAGATTTTTGACAAATATTGAGCACGTATTTTTTAGTTTTTAGATATATCGTTCATTTCGCGAAATAGTCGCTTTTTTCTTGTGAAACCTTGTGACTCACCCATTTCCTTACGTCCAAATCGTCAGATTTTTGAAATATACACTGTTTGGCATGTACTTAACTTACCTTATCTTAATCTGACGATTTCGAGTTTTTCTAAGGATAGATTTTTTTCGCCCCCCCCTTAACGAACGCCCCTGTGTTTAGAGCCAATATATAGTAGAGGTACATCTACAGAGTACCAGGTTTCTCCCCATATGATAATCTGACGCACTCGAGTTACTGCAAAAATCCCGCTTGGGCTCCCCTACCATTATTACTGTTTTGTTAAGTGTATGATGATAGTAGTAATTATTATTAATCAGTATAATTATTTTCTAGCACTGGTTATTAATATAACTGTATCGGGTGATGATATTAGCATTCAAATCAGTATTTTTCACACACTTATGTCATATTGTATGCAAATATAAATGTAAGGTCAAATTTATTACAGTTTTATATGTATATGAGGTTCATTATGTTGTTTTTAGTTTACAAATTAAAGTGAATCATTATTGCTAATGATAAATAATGGAAAAATCTGAATTTTTAAAATTCATTTAGTAAAGAACGAAAAAGTCTTGTGTCTTCTAATATTCTCTTATTTGCTTTTCAAGATTCATTATAGCGATACGACCCAACCATCTTAGTCTTTATATTTATATTTGTGCACACACAGAATAAGCTCAGAGTTACGCAACGAGCCATGGAACGTGCAATGCTGAAAGTGACCCTTCGAGACCAACATAACAAATCAACAAATCAGACAAAGATCAGGAGCTCAAGACGTCATGGAAAGAGCTACGTCGCTTAATATATAAGTGGAACTGGGCAGGGCACTTAGCTAGAACACAAGATGGACGGTGGACACGAAGAACCATGGAATGGAGATACATACATAAAAAGAGTAGCGGGAAACAGGCTACAAGCGTATTAATGTAGATCACTGGAAAGAACTAAGGGAGGCCTATGCCCAGCAGAGGAGGAGATTGGCTGATTGATGATGATGATGACACACAAAATAATCAGAATTTGATATCCAAGGGCCAAACACATAATATTTTAATATTGTTCTGAAGCTATTTCCTTGTAGCATTTTTATAATCAACTATTTTCAATGGGAAATAAGCCACAATTTTACCAAAAAAATGATTTTATTAAATATCTCAGTGTTTACCAAATCATGAAAAAGAACAATATAGGGTACTATGTCAACTTAAATTGGAAAAATCTAATAAAATTGAACAGAACATCAGCAAAGAGGAAATGAAAGCTTTAAAAACTTTAAAAAATGATGACTCCATAACAATCCTACCAGCGGATAAAGGAAATGCAACTGTAATAATGGATAAAATACAATATGAGGACAAAATTACAGATCTAATTACAAATGGACCTTATACCAAATTAACGAAGGATCCAACGAAGACACTGGAAAACAAAATCTATAGAACTTTATTCAAATTTAAAAATGATCTAACGTACTATCAAAGAAAATTATTGATACCTCATTACAGTAAGACACCACATTTTTATTGAGTACCGAAAATTCATAAAGTGAATATTCCACTTAGACCCATTTGTAGTACCATCAATTCTCCTTGTAGTGAACTATCAAAATTTTTATTAAATATTATAAAACCATTTGCAAATAATAATGACACATTTATAAAAAATACACAACATTTTTTAAACAAATTATCAAATATTGAATTTAATCCAAATAATATTTTATTAGGTTTTGACATAAACAGTTTATTTACAAATGTGCCATTAGATAAAACTTTAAACATACATAATTAAAACGAAATTAGAAAATGATAATACATTGACAACTAGGACAAGACTAAATGTATCACCTATAATGGAGTTATTGACATTATGTACTAATAATACCTATTTTCAACTAAATAATGAATTCTATAAACAAAATTTTGGTCTAGCAATGGGCTCTTCTTTATCTCCATTATTGGCTAGTATATTTATGGAGGATTTCGAAACTAATATCATTTCTAAACAAAATTTAAAACCCACAGTATGGTGGAGATATGTAGCTGATGTGTTTTCAATATGGCCTCGTAGATCAGCATTGTTGGATACATTCCTGAATATTATAAACGATCAAGAAGAGACAATAAAATTTACTATGGAAAAGGAATACAATAACACTTTGCTTTTCCTCGATGTTAGTCTCGAAGAAGGATACTGGATATCAGACTCAAGTGTATAGAAAACCAACACACACCAACAGATATCTCAATTACAAATCAAATCACAACATCAACGTTAAAAAGGGAATCATTAAATCCTTATATGATAGAGCCAAAATTACTTGTTCTAACGAAAATTCATTTTTAGAAGAAAAAAAATTGTTAACATCTGTTTTATTAAAAAATGATTATCCTTTATCGTTTATAAATAAGGAATTGTCAAGATCGGATCGAATGGAACAGAACAACTTAGAACGGGATCCTACAACATTCACAAGATATAATACGAGGAAAATATCAATACCATATATAAAAGGACTATCCGAGAAACTTGAAACAATAGGAAATAAATTCAACATTTCAACAACATTCAAAACAACAAACAAATTGAGATCTATTCTATCTAAAACTAAACCTAACAATGAACAAGAAAGAACAAAGAATTGCATATATAAAATACCTTGTGAATACGAACAATTTTATTTAGGTGAAACATCAAGACCATTCAACGTTAGAATAAGTGAACATCAGTCTTATATTAAAAATAGA
The DNA here is from genome assembly GCF_917563875.1 of Diabrotica virgifera virgifera. Lineage (NCBI taxonomy): Eukaryota > Metazoa > Arthropoda > Insecta > Coleoptera > Chrysomelidae > Diabrotica > Diabrotica virgifera. Next base: position 10,530,934 of record NC_065449.1, on the reverse strand, counting down.
GTATTTGATAGATCTCAAATATGTCAACACGCAAGGGATAATGAACATAGAGTTCAATGGTGAGATTCAAGTATAGTCCTGAAAGAATCAGATAGTAAAAAGAGACAAATCAAAGAAGCGGCTCTAATTATGATAAATGAAACCAATTGTGACGCAAATTCCTCGGTAGAATGCAGTAGGATGTGGTTAATACTGAAAGAGGAAGTCAATAGAAAAAAAATACCACGATTAGTAAGTCAACAACATATCGAGATAGTACAAATTTTATATTTTAGTATTACTTATTGTATATCTATGTATTATTAATATTATTTATAATTTAAACATATTAAAGTCAGAATTTGGTATTAGTTTATTGAAAGTAAATTCAATGTAAGACCAAATACTTACGATGTCAGGATAGTATCACGAGGTTTTTTCCTGGTTTTCCCTCGTGATTTACTATGGAATCTCTAACGCGAGAATTTTACTGTCATCGTTGCATTTGGTTGTCTTTTTAAAGACAGATCACATGCTATGATTTTTTTGTGACCGATATTCTTGAGTTGGGATTGATTTCATGTAATCGAATGAACTATCTTTTAGTAAAGTCGTCCCAGGAACGCAACTCATAAATATTGGCGATATCATTTTAAAGTAGAAGGCTAAAGTCTTCTACTTTAAAATGTATAATATACGTCTGAATTGCCAATATAAATGAGTCAGATTAAATAAATTATTAGAAGAATTTTTTTACTTAGCAACAACATTTTTGTTTATTTTAGTAGTATTTTGTATTTTGACAACGAAACCCGATTTGGGCTTCGAAACGTTAATAAAATCATTTTTTTGGTAAAATTGTGGCTTATTTCCCATTGAAAATAGTTGATTACCTAATATTTTTCTTACTTCTTGAAGTGTTTTACCTTTCTATTATTTTACCTCCATTTATTTTATATTTTTTCACTTTAATACAAATAAACTTACACAAATTATTTTGTTTCAGATAATCATAACCATTTTCATAATATTCTTGTCATCTTCAAGATCTTACAAATTAAAAAGTCGGGAATTGGAACACGTAGTAACTTCAAAGCCATTACATTTCGATAATATATTCGAGGATACCGTACAAGAGCCTCTAGTACCCTCCCATTATGAGACATTTGATAATTTTAAACCTTCTAAGCAACTATTGCTTGTACCGCGAAAGGAATACGAAAAGTTCAACAACCTGCAGATGTACGGTGATATGGAACCATTGGCAACAGCTTCTAATTTGCATCAGTTTCAAGATCAAGCACCTGCCAACATGTATAAGCATCTAGTAATGCTAGACATGAAACCCGAACCTCTACAGTTTGATTCTTATCCTGTTACATCCAAAGAGTCATCAGAGGAGATTCCAATGAAGGAAGAATTAATATACGGCAAACGAAAGTTGCCAAGCGATATCACCAGTTTTCAATGGGATCTAGAGAAGGTGAAGAGACAAAAGGAGAAAGAGTTTGATTTAGTAGAGCAAAAAAAACCTTATCATACTCAGTTTAACAAATACACCAAGAAGTATAATCAAGACGATAAGCTAGATTTCTTCTTCGATGACTCACAGAAGTATCGTCAAAGTCTTCAAACCAAATTTAAAAAACCGGAACCAACGACCGAAGATACATTAGGAAACATGAATACTCCAGAAGATTTAAGCGCACATTATATCGATAACATCTTGGAAGAAAACTATTGGTACCAACACAACAAAAATAAAAACAATCCTTCGCAGAGAAAACACAGAAAAGGGAATAGATATCAGAGGGACAAGATGCACCATCCGAAAAAAGCTCCAGAGTATGAAACTGTTTTTCATAGTGAAGGCAAGAAGGAACATGGCAGAGTTAGACAGAATCGCAGTGGTAGTTGTAGTACAAGAAATATCAATAAAATGTAGAATATGTAAATAGATAGATCGTTAGTAATGTGTTCATTGATAGGGTTTTATGAAATAGTTTTAATAAAAGTAAAAAATCTCTTTGTTTTATTTATTTTAGTAGAAACAAAGTCCAAAATGGCAAAGTACAAGCCCCTAGTATCCTCTCATTAGGAGACATTTGATAATTTTAAACCTTCTAAGCAACTTTTGCTGGTACCACGCAAGGAATATAAAAAGTTCAACAATCTGCAGATGTACGGTGATATGGAACCATTGGCAACAGCTTCTAATTTGCATCAGTTTCAAGATCAAGCACCTGCCAACATGTATAAGCATCTAGTAATGCTAGACATGAAACCCGAACCTCTACAGTTTGATTCGTATCCTGGTACATCCAAAGAGTCGTCAGAAGAGATTCCAATGAAGGAAGAATTAATATACGGCAAACGAAAGTTGCCAAGCGATATCACCAGTTTTCAATGGGATCTGGAGAAGGTGAAGAGACAAAAGGAGAAAGAGTTTGATTTAGTAGAGCAAAAGAAACCTTATCATACTCAGTTTAACAAATACACCAAGAAGTATAATCAAGACGATAAGCTAGATTTCTTCTTCGATGACTCACAGAAGTATCGTCAAAGTCTTCAAACCAAATTTAAAAAACCGGAACCAACGAACGAAGATACATTAGGAAACATGAATACTCCAGAAGATTTAAGCGCACATTATATCGATAACATCTTGGAAGAAAACTATTGGTACCAACACAACAAAAATAAAAATAATCCTTCGCAGAGAAAACACAGAAAAGGGAATACATATCAGAGGGACAAGATGCACCATCCGAAAAAAGCTTTAGAGTATGAAACTGTTTTTCATAGTGAAGGCAAGAAGGAACATGGAAGAGTTAGACAGAATCGCAGTGGTAGTTGTAGTACAAGAAATATCAATAAAATGTAGAATATGTAAATAGATAAATCGTTAGTAATGTATTCATTAATAGGGTTTTATGAAATAGTTTTAATAAAAGTAAAAAACCTTTTTGTTTTATTTATTTTAGTAGAAACAAAGTCCAAAATGGCAAAGTACAAGCCCCTAATGCCCTCTCATTATGAGACATTTGATAATTTTAAACCTTCTAAGCAACCATTACTAGTATCATGCAAGGAATATGAAAAGTTCAACAATCTGCAGATGTACGGTGATATGGAACCATTGGCAACAGCTTCTAATTTGCATCAGTTTCAAGATCAAGCACCTGCCAACATGTATAAGCATCTAGTAATGCTAGACATGAAACCCGAACCTCTACAGTTTGATTCGTATCCTGGTACATCCAAAGAGTCATCAGAAGAGATTCCAATGAAGGAAGAATTAATATACGGCAAACGAAATTTGCCAAGCGATATCACCAGTTTTCAATGGGATCTGGAGAAGGTGAAGAGACAAAAGGAGAAAGAGTTTGATTTAGTAGAGCAAAAGAAACCTTATCATACTCAGTTTAACCAATACACCAAGAAGTATAATCAAGACGATAAGCTAGATTTCTTCTTCGATGGCTCACAGAAGTATCATCAAATTCTTCAAACCAAATTTAAAAAACCGGAGCCCATAGCGACGATACATTAGGAAGCAAAGATACTCCAGAAGATTTAAGCGCACATTATATCGATAACATCTTGGAAGAAAACTATTGGTACCAACACAACAAAAATAAAAACAATCCTTCGCAGAGAAAACACAGAAAAGGGAATAGATACCAGAGGGACAAGATGCACCATCCGAAAAAAGCTTCAAAGTATGAAAATGTTTTTCATAGTGAAGGCAAGAAGGAACATGGCAGAGTTAGACAGAATCGCAGTGGTAGTTGTAGTACAAGAAATATCAATAAAATGTAGAATATGTAAATAGATAGATCGTTAGTAATGTGTTCATTAATAGGGTTTTATGAAATAGTTTTAATAAAAGTAATAGTACATTGTTTACCGGGTAGGAAAAGCTTAACATTCCTGGACGACTGTGAAGATTGCTAAGTCGAGGCGCAAGCCGAGACTTAGCAACACAGAGTCCAGGAATGTGGCTTTTCCTACGAGGTAAACATACTATTTTTCCGCAAATCGTTTAAAATTCGACAGATATTGATTGATTTAAAAAAAACGCGATAATTTTATTCCCCAATAAATGGTGCTTTGAAATTCCTAATAAAATTACTTGGGTTACTATGGAAACGTATTGAGGTTGAATTGTCAAACTTGACGCTTATAAATAGAACACTAACAACTGTACGGAAATATCATTTCCTTACAGTAAGGAAATGACATTTCCTTACAGTAAGGAAGTCCTGACTTTTTCTTCAAGAAATTTTGACAGGAATGTCAAAATTTCCTGGCGATTTGCGGAAAAAAATCTTTTTGTTTTATTTAATTTACTAGGAATAAGTCCAAAATGGCAAAGAGCATGTTTGCATTAGTTAACCAACTTAAAGTTTTTAATGATGTCTGGCATACAATATATTTTTTTTTCTTTCCTTACTGGCTTTGGATTACTTGATCCATTCAGCCACGATAGACACTAAATTACTGTTTGCTACAATATTCCAAATATAATAAGATTACGTACGTGTACGTATGCGCACATATAATACTTATGCACGCACATACATACATAGGTAGATACTGAAATCAATAAAAAGCAAAAAAAAAACCAAAAAGGGGGGTGGAAACATTAAATTGACCGGCAGGTATACCCTTCATTCATGACCCTAACCAACTTAAATTAATTTACAAATAATGAAATTGACAAAAAAACTAAATGCTAATACTTAATATTAATAAATATATAAGTTTTTTTTAACACAGCTTCAACCCGGTTCGACACCGCGGAAGTTTAGACCTTCTTTGTGTTTTTAATCTCTTTCTCTTTTTTATTTTATAATTTATTATACTTTTTTTATTTATTTTTTTGTTTTTTAATATTATTGTTATTTTTTTGTTTTCATTTTTCTTGTTTTTTTTTTTAAATTTTTGTATACATATTTTTTTTATTATTTTTTTTTAAATTTTTTCAATATAAATTTTTATACAATTTTATTCTTATTACCTCCCTGTAAAATTTACTTAATAAAATTTCACAGGGAGACAATATTACAAAAGTATAAACATAAAACAAACAATAATTATGGTTAAATAAACACATTTAACCGGACTCATTCAGTGCAAGTTCAATTTTCCTCTTAGTCCTTTTTAAAAACTCCCAGATGATTTGTTTAATCTTAGAATTTCGACGAGACAAATATAAAAGAGAAGCATTATTTTGTGGGAAAGGTATTTGTTCTTGACTCAGATTGTGCATCAAATACTTAACTGCATCATCATTATGTTTGCATTCAAACAACTAATGATTAATGTCATTAACGTATCCATTGCAATCGCAAAGATCCGATTCGGATAGGTTAAATCGATAGAGGTATGTCTTGACAGTGGCATGATTAAAGAGACGTCTAATAAACATGGAATATATATTTCTATTCGGATAACTTCTGAGCGCAAAAGGCTCAGTAGGTAAAATAGGATGAATTTTGGTGTAGAATTTGTTGCTTCGATTGCAGAAAGCGTACCACTTAATATCACAATTTTCTTCAGACTTTTCTTGCGAGTAGCTGTTAGATCGTTTCTATCTAGCCAAGTTATTATAGATTTTTAGTATTTCCTTAAAATTCGAAATAGACAGCAGTAAAGAAATTAAAAACTGAAAATCTTCAATGTTCAAACTAGGTATGTAATGAAATCTGGAAAACATTAAAATAGTCAGATGATTGGTGTAAGCTCACTTTCATACTCGTCTAAAAGAAAGGTTCACCAACTAACTGTAATAACTACTGTACTATATATAGTCCTAAACTCTCACTCAAATTATAGGAAGACAAAGACAAATACAAAAAGATCGTAAATACAGAAATAATAAAAGGAATGTAGCCATCTTAAGAAAAGAGGACAGCTTACCTGAAGTACATGTCAAATAAAACACAACAGATGTACGAATAAGAAATGAAACACATGAACTTATAAGAAGAATTAAAAATGATCACTGGAAACGTTTTTCAAAATAACTAGAGAATGATTTTTATGGTTAAAAAAAAGAAATATGGTGTTTTATAAAAGGTCAAGAAGCGGAGGTGAAAGTGTGAAAGAATTAATAAACCCGAAATACATCGCAAATGATGCGTGGACTGACTATCTAAAGAAGTTATATACAGAGGAACAACAAATGACGTCGCAACCACAAACACAAGAAATTATCATAAACGAAGACGTCACATAAGCAAGTATCTTCTTCTTTTCTTGAACCGCGCGGGTTGTTTTCTAGGGCAATTTTTGAGAGTATATTCTCATTCATTCGTCTTACATGGTTGTACCACATCCTCTTGCGCTGCCTTCCCCATCGTACAATATCTTGAATTTTGTATTTCTCTCTAATGTCTGTATTTCTCACTCTGTTTCTTCTTGTTTTCCCCACTATTGTTCTACGCTACGGGTTTTCATTTCGGCAACTCTTAGCATCTGTTTCGTTTTGTTGGTGTCTTCGCGCACTTCTATGCCATATGTCATGATCGGTCGTATGCAAGTCTTGCAGATTTTAATTTTACTATCTGTGCGCATAATATACGGATTTGACCAGACTATCTCCAGCACACATCCTGACAATGCAGATGCTTTGTTTATCTGACTCCTCAAGTCTCTTACTGGGTCGTAGATGCTTGATATATCTATGCCCAGATATCTGAATTGCATTACCTGTTCTATGGGGTTGTTCTCAACCACTAACTTACATAGGCAAGTATAAGTACAAAAAATACTTGAAAACTAATGAACAGAAAAATGGCAGGCAAAGATGCGATATCTAATGAATTGTTAAATTATGATGGAGCGACAATGATTAGGATCAACTGACACCATTAATTAACAAGATTTTAAGATAATAAAATACCAGAAGAATGAAGGACAAGCGAGCTAAGCTAGTAAGGAAAGAAGCTTTTCAAAACTTAAAATAATAAAATATTACCTACGATCCACAATGGCAAAAAGGCATTCAGACTTATCCATCATTGGTATTGAAAAAAATATTTCAAAAAATTTAACTTTGCAAAAAAATTTTCAAATAAAAACTAAAAAAGCTAAGTTTTCTGTATAATCTGTTATTAGATATGTTACAGTTCAAGTTGATTATCCAGTTGGAGTTGACTCCAACTAGTTGGAGTCAACTCTAACGGCTGGTTTCAGTAAAAGTTGATTATAAATATAAAATGAAGATATATATTCAACATTTACTAGTAAAAGTAGACTCCAACTAGGAAAAGTATACTCTTCCCAATGCCGTTTAGTAAAAGTTGATTCTAATTCACACAAACAGCCGATTCTAGAAATTAAATGTTACTGAATATGTTCAAATTAGTCTAGTCTGTATCGTCGCCCCCGTTAGGTAAATTACTCCGATTCGAATTTTTTGCACAAACTTACTCAAAAAGAAGTCTTAATAACAAATTTACTGGGTGCCGGGCAGTACCTTGATCGATAAATTGTTTAAACAATTTTTTTTAGACAAATTCACAAAAATAATTTTTTCACTTCGAACAATTTTTTTTAGATCATTTGGGTTATTCTGAGCCAAAAAAGGTATTTTGTGATTTTTCTCTAAAATTGATTGTTGTCGAGTTATACGCGATTTAAAATTTTAAAAATGCCAAAAAAGCCATTTTCAAGGCTTAATAACTCGGTTAAAATCCATTATTATGAAAGTCAGAAAGTGACCAAATCAAAGTTTATAGCCCCCTCTACAAGATCCAGTCTTGTCCCTGTATTGTAAACATTATTAAATAGTCCAAGAAGGTCTAAGTTTTCCTCGTTGATTAACTTCAATAGCTCAGCTGGTATTTCATCGTTTCCTACAGATTTGTTGTTTTTTATTTGACGTCCATTCAATCCAATATTTCCTCTGTCATCCATCTTTGCTTCCGTGGTGGCTGTTTTGTGAGCATTTCAGTTGCCGTTGCAGGGGCGTGTCTGATTTCCTCCCGAAGGCGAAAGTTAAGGATGTTTAATTATATGAAAGTGTGCTAAAAAACAGTGCGAAAAAGTAAAACCTATTTAAAATACATTGTTACTTCAGACACACTTTAAACCCTTCATGTACTGCTATCTATATTTACAATTTTCACACAATAAAACCTTTACATTTTACATAATATGAGATAGAGTAGATAAAAATTATTTTTGTGAATTTGGTTAACAAAAATTGGTTAAACAATTTTTCGACCGCGGTACCGCGTGACACCCTGTGTATCTGTTATAAGGATTGTTATACGGATGTACATATTTCTTTGAGTAAGTTTGTGCAAAAAATCGAATCAGAATAATTTACCTAACGGGGGCGACGTTACAGACTATACTAATAAGTAGTTGAAACGGTAAAAACAAAGAAACGCACACTCATCAAAAATGCACTTGAGATTCTCGTATAATCAACATTTACTGAATCGATCCAGGAAGAGTCAACTCCAACTAGTAAAAGTTGATTTAAATTTTTAAAATCAACTTTTACTGCTCGTTTCAGTTGGAGTTGACTCCAACTAGTTGGAGTCAACTCTAACTGAGAATCAACTTGAACTGTAACAGATATATTAACATCCGTTCATGTTAGCCAATGGAGCCAAAGAGGAACAAGGAGAAGACGACCAAGAAGATCATGGAAAACTGAAGTCGACGAAGCCATGTCAAAGAAAGGATTGAAAGACGGAGACACAAATAAGTTGTAAAAGCATATCATATTAAATAAACTCGGTATGTTTCTTACAATTTTGTTTAACGTAAAATTATGTTAACTTTTTGATTTATAAAGTGCTTATAAATCTTGGAAGGGTTGGATTTGGGGAGAACGACAAAATTACCCCCGCACCAGAGCCACCAGAGCAGCAGATGCTCTAGGATGGGCCCTATGCCTATCAAATTAGCAGGAAGAACTCCTCAAAGTGGTTCTCTAGTTTTAAATTTAAACTGACACAGAGACCCATTTACCGCATGACATAATGCGCCTCTTCCAGGAATACGTAGAGTACGTTCTGCCTGGACTTAGGACTATTTTAAGACGTGTCAACTGTTTTTACTTAACACGCAAATGCACTCGACGTGAACCCACTTACGACGTCGCCGTCTTGATGATTCATAGATATTATAATTACTTGTAATTGCTGTGGACAACTGGACAGTTTGTGTTTTGTTATTATAGCGAGAAAATTGAATAATTATTTGTTGAGTCAACATTGTTGATTTACGGAAATGAGAAGCTACGAAATATTATATTATACAGGGAGTATGCAATGTTTGTTTAACTAAAATACAACTGTCACGTATATGCAACTCTTGCGTGACGTCAAGCCAGCGTTTTGATGATCACTCTGATGTTGAGCAAGGCAGTCTATTTCTATTTATGACTTCAAAAAACGTTGAAGTTTGCCGTAGGTTAATATATTTTTCACTAATTTTGCTTTTTTTAAGTCTTTATTCAATAATAGTGAATTTAGTTACTTTTGAAGGAAAATAAACTTTAATATTAATAAAAAATAAATGGAGAAAACACATACAAGGTTACCAGCAGATAAATGAACAAAATGCAATAAAACACCTAAAAAATAATAAATCTCCAGGAAGTGATGTTATACCCGCGGAACTTATTAAATATGGAGGTGCTACTCTGGCTAATCAAAATCAAATATATAAAATAATACTGAGAGCCTGGAATGAGGAACAAATCCCGGAAGAGTGGTGTATTGAAATCGTTTGCCCGCTACACAAAAAGGGTGATCAATGGAATGTAGAAACTATAGGGGAATAACCCTCCTTAATACAGCCTACAAAATATTTTCGAGTAGCTTATATAGTCGCCTAAGTGCACATTCAGAGGAGCTTCTTGGAGAATATCAAAGTGGTTTTAGGCCTGGTCGATCAACAACATACCAGATCTTTGTGCTAAGGCAAATACTGGAAAAAACCAATGAATTCAACATCGACACATACCATCTTTTACTAGATTTTAAATCGACATATGACAATGTTCTAAGAAATAAATTGTAAATATAAATCCATGGATGAATTCCACATCCCTGATAAACTGATAAGATTAGTTAAGGCTACAATGCGTAAAGTTTTTGCAAAGTCGAAATACATGGCGAACAATCACAGGCGTTTGTTGAAACGCATGTTGGGCTGAGACAGGGAGATGCGCTGGCGTGTTTCCTTTTTCAACATATCCCTGGAAGAGGCAGTCAGAGATGCCAGAATAGACAACAGAGGAAATATTTTTAATAAATCTTCCCAAATTTTGACATATGCAGATGACGTGGACCTAGTTGCCCGCACAACACGCAAGCTAGAAGAAATGTATACCACCTTCTCAAATGTCTCAAAAAATATGGGCCTACAAGTAAACAAGGAGAAAACTAAGATAATGGTATCAACACCCAACAATAGAGCCAGAAACATCGGTCACCAATTCACGGTTGATAACTCTACCTTTGAAGTGGTGGAAATTCACATACTTAGGCTCCCTGATCACCAAGGAGAACGTCATGACGGAAGAAATCAAACGAAGGATAATCCTAGCAAACAAATGCTATTTTGGACTGAGTAGACATATGAGAAGCAGAAACTTAAGCCAAAAAACAAAAATAACCATATACAAAACCCTTATACAACTAGTGTTGACATATGGATCTGAGGCATGGTCCATCTCCAAGGCAGATAAAAACCGTATATTTGAGGTTATATTTGAACGAAGGATCCTGAGAGGAATATTCGGTGGCATCTGTGAAAATGGTGTTTGTAAGAGGAGGTACAACTAAGTGGTATACCACAGATATAAACAGAAATTTGCTGGTAAAGACGTAGTATCTCTTATAAGAATAGGAAGACTAAGATGGGCATGACATCTAGCAAGATCACAGCAGAACAACCCTCCTAGAAGAATCCTTATGTGACAACCTGTGGGAAGTAGAAATAGGGGTAGGCGAAAACTCAGATGGAAGGATGGTGTAGATGAGGATGGTAGAAGAATAGGCGCAGCAAACTGGCAACGGTTGTCAATGGATAGAACTGACTGGCGTAATAGACTTGGGAAAGTCGAGGCTCTTTCATAGGGCTGTAGCACCATTGATGATGATGATGAAATGAACAAATTATGAAAATTACAACATATTTGGACAACCAACAATAATTGTTGGAGCATATGCAATAAATGACAATGCGATCATAAGTAAAAGGAAGATTTTTTCAACGCATTAAAATATTCACTGATAGTATGTACTTACTGATGTACTGATGTTCGGAAAGATCGATGAAAAAAGAGGAATTTTTAGAAAAAAATATTCATGGCTGCGAAACCTTTGTCAATGGACTGGCTTATCAGCAGATGAATTGATACATGCCGCTCAAGATCGAGAACGATATCGGTAAATTGTCATGGAAGCTACCCACGCCTAAAATTTGGGCACGGTATTTAAAGAAGAAGAAAATATGTACTAGATAAGGCAAGGGAAAAAGAAGATCTTCTATTAATTGGAAATTTTAACAGACATATAGAAAAAGAAGGTGAATATAATACAGATGAACGAAGAATGGGCCACAACAGAAATGTATCAACACCTAAAAGAAAAAATAAACAAAGCAGCAAATGTAGCACATATTGGATATTTAACAACACAAGCATAAATATTTGGAGAAATATACAGGGTGTCCCGAAAAGAATGGTCATAAATTATACCACAGATTCTGGGGTCAAAAATATGTTGATTGAACCTCACTTACCTATGTACAATAGTGCACACAAAAAAAGTTACAGCCCTTTGAAGTTACAAAATGTAAATCGATTTTTTTTCATATATCGAAAATTCTTCGAGATTTTTCATTGAAAATGGACATGTGGCATTCTTATGGTAGTAACATTTTATAAAAAAATTAAAGTGAAATTTGTGCACCCCATAAAAATTTTAAGGGAGTTTTGTTCCTTTAAACCCCCCCCAAACTTTTGTGTACGTTCCAATTAAATTATTATTGTGACACCATTGGTTAAACAAAATGTTTTTAAAACTTTTTTGACTCCTAGTACTTTTTTGATAAGCCACTGTTTATCGAGCTATTTTGAATATTTGTCGAATCCACCACATATTTGTATATGCTAAAGTACGATTATAGAGACCTGTTAATAATCTGAAAATGTATTTATAATTTACATTTTTAGGTATATTTTGAAAAAGAAGCCATATCTCGATAAAAGGTGATTTGTCAAAAAAAGACTAAGAGGCAAAAAAGTTTTAAAAACAGCGTGTTTAACTAATGGTATCACAATAATAGTGTAATTGGAACGTACACAAACATTTGGGGGGTTTAAAGGAACAAAACCCCCATAAAATTTTTATGTAAATATATTAAAAAATAAGCCGCATCTCGATAAAAACTGGCTTATTGAAAAAATACTAAGAGGCAAAAAAGTTTTAAAAACGTTGTGTTTAACTAATGATACCACAATAATGAACCAATTGGAACGTATACAAAAGTATGGGGGGGGGGTTTAAGGGAACAAAACCCCCATAAAATTTTTATGGGTGGACAAACTTCACTATAATTTTGTTTTAAGATATTACTGCCATAAGAATGATACATGTCAATTTTCAATAAAAAATCTGTAATAGTTTTCGATATATTGAAAAAAATCGATTTTCACTTTGTAACTTCAAAGGGCTGTAACTGTTTTTATGAGCACATTTGTACTAAGGTAAGTTAGGTTCAATCGAACTATTTTTGACTACAGAATGTGTGGTATAATTTATGACCAATCTTTTCGGGACACCCTGTATAATAGCTTTTAAACTTTCAAAAGTTTGTCTATATCTGTCAAAATTTTTGTACAAAAAAAAACTGTACTACTAAAAAAATATGAAGTTTTGACCTGTGGTACCTTACACAAATTTTATCTATATACGTAGAATCTAAAAATACAATAAAATATAGGGTGTTCAATTTAAAATAAAAAAGTTGCTGTTTACTTCCGGTATAACCCGAAGTAGCATATCTGTCAAAATAACCATAAACCAATTTTCATAAAAATCGTGTAATGTTAGGGGAGCCCAAGCGGGGATTTTGCGAGCGCGTCAGAAAGTCACATGGGGAGAAACCTTGTACCCTGTAAATGTACCCCTACCAAATATGGACTCTTAATACAGGATCATGCGTTGGGGGTAATCCGTAAAAAATCTATCCTTAGAAAAACTCGAAAACGTCAGTTAAGACAAGGTAAGTTAGTTACATGAAGAACAATGTATATTTCAAAAATCTGACGATTTAAGAGGGATGTAAGAAAATGGGCGAATCAAAAGGTTTCACAAAAAAAGTGAATATTTCGAGAAATGAACATCAGATCGAAAATCTGAAAAATACTTGTTCAATATTTTTCAAAAATTTATCGAATCATACCAAACACGAAACCCATGGGGGTGGGGGAGTAGCTTTAAAATTTTGAATAGAAACCCCGCTATATTTTACGAAATGAAATGATCAGATCGAAAAACGGAAAAATACGTGTTTAATATTTTTCAAAAATCTATCGAATGACATCAAACACCCTCCACGGAGGTGGGGTGGGGGGTTACTTTAAAATAGGAACCCCCATTTTGTATTGCAGATTTGGATTCCTTACATAAAAATTGATTCAAAACATTTTTTCGAATTATGAATAGATGGCGCAATATTCGGAAAAGACGATTTTTGGAAATGGAAAATTAAATAAAAAAAATGAAAAATCCCCACTAAAATGGAAAACTTTTTTTGGTTTTAGGACATAATCTTCACAACTCAATAGGTCTCCATCCAATGCTCCCTACTATAAATAGTTTCCGATATATAGATAGTGTAACCTCGTCTTGAAACACTCTGTATCTAGAGTGATAATATCTCGTGACTAATGTAAATGATTCTTACCTACCTACACTTTCAATAGCTCCAGTCACACAATAACAAACCAAACTCTTTTAACAAACTCAAAATATATCAAAGGTAAATCGCATCCCGAAACATTCCAAACAATATCTATGTATCTTATAGAAAAAATGGAGTAAACTGTCAACTCATCTCACAGTAGAACGAAGCAGGCCTTGGTAATTGGTTAAGTTAACGCCACAAGGTAGTGTGATAAGACCAGTCCTGTACCTACTATCATCATCATCAATGGTGCTACAGCCCTATGAAAGAGCCTCGACCTTCCCAAGTCTATTACGCCAGTCAGTCCTATCCATTGCCAACCGTTGCCAGTTTGCTGCGCCTATTTTTCTTCCATCCTCATCTACACCATCTTTCCATCTAAGTTTTGGCCTACCCCTATTTCTACTTCCCACAGGTTGTGACATAAGGATTCTTCTAGGAGGGTTGTTATGCTGTGATCTTGCTAGATGTCCTGCATATCTTAGTCGTCCTATTCTTATAAGAGATACTACGTCTTTTCCACCAAATATATGTTTATATCTGTGGTATACCTCGTAGTTGTACCTCCTCCTCCAAATACCATTTTCACAGATGCCACCGAATATGCCTCTCAGGATCCTTCGTTCAAATATAAGCAGAAGGTTTTCATCTGCCTTGGAGATGGTCCATGTCTCCGATCCATATGTCAACACTGGTTGTATAAGGGTTTTGTATATGGTTATTTTTGTTTTTTGGCTTAAGTTTCTGCTTCTCATATGTCTACTCAGTCCAAAATAGCATTTGTTCGCTAGGATTATCCTTCGCTTGATTTCTTCTGTCATGACGTTTTCCTTGGTGATCAGGGAGCCTAAGTATGTGAATTTGTCCACCACTTCAAAGGTAGAGTTATCAACCGTGAATTGGTGACCGATGTTTATGGCTCTATTGTTGGGTGTTGATGCCACCATCTTAGTTTTCTCCTCGTTTACTGTCAGGCCCATATTTTTTGAGGCATTTGAGAAGGTGGTATACATTTCTTCTAGTTTGCGTGTTGTGCGGGCAACTAGGTCCACGTCATCGGCATATGCCAAAATTTGGGATGATTTATTAAAAATATTTCCTCTGTTGTCTATTCGGGCATCTCTGACCGCCTTTTCCAGAGCTATGTTGAAGAGGAGACACGCCAGCGCATCTCCCTGTCGCAGCCCAATATTCGTTTCAAACGCCTGTGATTGTTCGCCCTGTATTTCGACTTTGCAAACGACTTTACGCATTGTAGCCTTAACCAATCTTATCAGTTTGTCAGGGATGTGGAATTCATCCATGGCTTCATACAATTTATTTCTTAGGACACTATCATAGGCAGATTTAAAATCTACGAAAAGATGGTAAGTGTCGATATTGAATTCATTCCTGTACCTACTATGCATTAGTGATATCCCTGAATTAGATCATAACACAATAGCTATCTTTGCTGATTATATTGCCATCTTGGCCGTCGGTGAAGACCATGGCAAGAAAACTACAATCCTCTGTTAACAGACTTAACAACTGGACTAAATGCTGACGAATTAAATTAAATGAAATAAAATTAGTGCACATTAATTTTACAAACAAGAATTAACAATACAGTCCTGTCATATGTCAATGTAAATAATACTCAAATACCATATGCCGATATCGCAAAATATTTTCTTCTTCTCAGGGTGCCTCTCCGTTCCGAACGTTGGCGATCATTCTGGCCATGATGACTTTGTTGGGTGTTATACGGAATAGTTGTGTTGAGATTTTTCTATACCATACTCACAGGTTAGTAAGCCAGGATATTCTTCTTCGTTTGGGGGCCCTTTTTCCTTCAATTTTACCTTGTAAAATGTATTGGAGTAGCTCGTATCTGCTTTGATTTCTAATTTTATGTCCCAAGTACTGCAATTTATGGCCCTTCACGATGTTGACTAAATCTGCCGTTATGTTCATCCTTCGTAGTACTTCTTAATTGGTGACTTTGCCTGACCACAGGATCCTTCTGTACAACCATAGCTCAAAAGCCTGAAGTTTCGATAGCAAAATATTTGACTATTACATTAGACGCTATGCTACACTGGAGGGCCCATGTTAAAAAGAAAAGAGAACAGCTTAACATGAAGTATAAAAAAGTATTGGCTATTGGAAAGATAATCCACTCTGTATAACCAGATTCTAAAACCTGTGTGGACATATGGCATCCAGCTCTGGGGTTGTATTAGTAGAGCAATTAGTAGAGCAATCATCCAGCAATACCAAAACAGAGTACTAAGGAGCATTGTCAACGCTGCTTGGTACTATAGGAACAGGGACCTCCACAGGGACCTATAAGACATATTTTAGAAATAGATACATACTGTTAACACGACCATTGAAAAATTTGAGTGCCATTTGAGTCACGAAGAACGACTTCTTGAACACGTTAATGTTAAGGCCATCCAGCTCCTCGACAACATTGATCTAGCTAGAAGACTCAAGAGGAAGAAACCCTTCGAGTTAGTTAATTCGAAAACAGATTATAGCACAAGTGATGGTACAGGTTAATATTTGTGCAATAAATTAACAGAATCTAGGGGTACTAGTGAGTTTTTTCTGTCTTGACTTTTTAGTAGTAATTTAGGCTAGAAAAAAGTTGCTCATTGGTGTTTATTAAATAACAAAAATTATATTTATAAAAGGATGAGATATTAACTTTGAAAAGTTTGTCTTTATCTGTCAAAATTGTTAAAAATTGTATGCGGTGCCTATGGTATCTCATACAATTTTTCTAGAATCTTACGTAGAAACTATAAATGTAATAATATACAGGGTGTTCCATTTAAAATAACAAGGTCGCTGTTAACTTACGGTATAACCGGAAGTAGCATGTCAAAATAGTTTCTTCAAATTAATCATATCCTGTAATCACCATTAACCAATTTTTCGATTACCAATTCGATTAACCAATTAACCAATCGTGTAGGTACTTTCTGATATATAGATAGTGTAAGCTGGTCCTGAAACACCCTGTATATATAAAGCTGGAGTAATAATATGTCTTGATCAATATAAAGTATTCTTACTTACACTTTCAAACACAATAACAAACCAATATCACTCTTTTAACAAACTCAAAATCTATCAAAGGTAAATCGCATCTCGAATTATTTCAAACAATCTCTATGTATCTTATAGAAAAAACGGACTAGACTGTCAACTCATCTCACAGTAGAACGCAGCAGGCCTTGGCAACTGGTTAAGTTAACGCCTTTTAAGGCAAACACAAAGTCAAACATCAAACTCGTGCCATAATCGATTGAGGTTCAATGTAACTGAACATTTTCACCGGATTACAGAATCTTTATGATCCAATCAGTCGCTGTCGATCGGAAATCAAACCTTTTTTCCGCGTTCTTTTTGTATAAAAACTTTCGGTATGCGATTAATGGTGAATTATGTACATATATTTGGATATAAGTAGAACTTTCTACTATATT
Organism: Diabrotica virgifera virgifera; assembly: GCF_917563875.1. Lineage (NCBI taxonomy): Eukaryota > Metazoa > Arthropoda > Insecta > Coleoptera > Chrysomelidae > Diabrotica > Diabrotica virgifera. The sequence goes on along the minus strand of NC_065449.1, from coordinate 10,513,529 downwards.
TTTTACCAGAAAAGCATATTGACTTCTACGAATGCATAAACGCGTGAAATACCATACCAATGCATTTATTCCATTAGATCTTATATAGGCAAGGATTTCATTTGAAATGACAATTCACATTAACGGAATTGAAAGAAAAACCATAGAGCGTGTAGCATTTAACTATCAATATGGACAAAACATACATACATAGGTACACAAACTTATATGAAATCATCTGATATTTCTTATTATTTCGTGCGGATTTAAAAAAACGAACACACGAAGTCAAACAATATTTATTTTAATTTTAAAGCAATTTAGTAACAAATGCATAACAATTAAATAAAACAATAAAGTATTTAAAAAACAAATTGAAACTAGTTGTTTTAAAGTGAATAGCATAAAAAAGACAATATATCTTTATACTTAGCGTAAGGGTTCGATGGTTAGTCGAAATTAACATGAGAACGTCGACGGACATGTTGTTTGGGATAATCGAAAAAGACGCGAATTAAAGAGATGCTTTATAGTCGGTTATAATATTGAATAGATGCGATTATTTCTAAATACATTTCCTTTGTAAGAACAAGTAAATTGTGGTCGTATTACTTCACAAAACATTTTTACATTTCGTCAACTTATCAGTATCTACGATTGTCTATTTTATTAATTAAAACTGTTAAGTATCATACGGACTTTCATTACAAGTGTCTTTAACGAATCCTACATAATATCTATGTATATCATCGAGACTTAGCCTGTATGGGATTTTGGCCTGTACCATCATTTGCTCTCTAATCTTCTGTTGTCTTGGCCACATCATTACACTGCTTGACCTGCATCGCTCTCAAATTCTTCTCTACGTCCTGTAATCATTTCTATCTCCCTTCTTCATTCTTCCATTTTTCCTTACAAAATTTCTCTCTGTCTCTCTCCAAGGGAGAGGGTTTCCACGTGTGCTCTACAAGTCACGCCAGTCTTCTAGACCTATTAAATCCAACTATGTTATCCCTTTTTATTATTTTTTCATCTACGTTAAGTTAAAATACTTCTCTAATTTTCTTCTTCATCTTCTTCTTCTAGTAGCACCATAACCCGGAGTGGATTTTGGCTGATTGCACAACTCGCTTCCATCTCGAACAGTCGTCCATGATAGTTGGGTCAGTGGGTAGCCCCATTGTGCTTGCTATATGTATCGAACATGTATATCCTGGATATGTATCGAACAGATACATATCTCTAATTTTCCATGAGATAAATTATCTCTTACATGGACCTCTCAGCAATACACACAAGAAAACATTGTGAAAAATCAGATAGAAGCATGACAAGCAGCTCATAGGTGTAACCAGGGGGTAGTTTTGGGGGTTACAACCCCCCTTTTGGATGTACTTTGAGCTCTATACGCTTAACACCATTATTATTCCATATCCCCCAGAGACCTTCAAGTAGACGTAATCCCCCCCCTTAGGATCATCCTGGTTACACCTCTGAAGCAGCTGATCATAGTCCTGGGGTATCTGTGATTAAGACTAGCGTAAAAACAACAGAAGATCTAGTGTAGCATAATTGCTACTCCTGCTATTTAATCTTTATTCCGAGTTTCTATTTGAAGGGGCACTGGAAGATTACAAGAATGGAGTCAAGCTGAATGGCGTAAATATCAATATTAGCATCAGATACGCCGATGATACGGTGTTGATTGCGGATTCCGACTTGGGTCTATAACGACTCATCGACATGACCAACTTGGTCTGTGAGCAATTTGGTATGAAAATAAATGTTAAAGAACCAAAGTGATGTCAATCTGAAAAAACCAAAATGTACCTCAACTTTGCATAATAAACGAGCACATGTTAGAACAGGTCAACAACTTAAATTACCTGGGACACCGAATCGAGAGCAGCTTAATGTTAATCTAAATCTAGAACTCAAAATTCGACTACATTTATCAAACTACTGCATCTGGTAGACTCTTCTCGATGCAGTTGAAACATAGGCCCTAAAAACAGCAACCGCGACTAACTGGAGGATTTTGAAATGTGGAGGTACCGAAGAATCCTCAAGATTTCATGGACATCAAATACCTCAAACGAAGAAGTGCTGCACATAATAGGCAAGCAACGAGAACTTTTCAACACAGTGAAGTTAGAAAAACATCATACCTATGCCACAGTATAATGAGGGACAGTAAAACCTCTCTCCGAAAAATTGGAAGTAAAATCTGTAGTCGCGCATGGCGACCGCGCAATGTCCTTAGTCGCTTTTACCCCACTCTCGCATTGCTAGTCGCATAGAGACGTACGGGTTTTAACGGGGAAAACCCGTATCCACCACTGGTGAATTATCAATTGCGTACTGCCGGTATTACTTCTTGAGATCAAAGTGCCGACAGAGAAGTGGTTTGACTGTCCCTCTTTATACTGTGCCTATGCCACAAACTGAGCCACAATAAGTACCAATATGCTCAATTAAAAGTGAAAGAAAAGGTCAAGGAAAAGAGAAGACTAGGAAGGAAAAGACTATCATGGCTAAGAAACATACGACAAGAGACGGGGCTAAATGTTGAACAGCTAATAACAGCTGAGACAGAGAAGAGTTTGCAATTGTAGTAGCCAACCTCCATTGAGCAGAGGGCACTTTAAGAAGAAGTATAACATCGTGAGACTTAAATAAATTAAGAAATATCAACAAGACAAGACATAGAGAAAGAAATGAAGGAATCTAAAATATCAAATAGATGAAATCTTAAATTGTATAAATACAGCGAAAAAAGAAGTTAGTAATAAATATCTAACAAAAATTAACTTCCTCTTCTTCTTTCAGCTGGTGAGATGTTATGCCCCTGATAGGCGTCGGTGAACAAGAATTGACAAGAAACAAAATGGACGTTACAAGAGATATTGAACTCATTGAACTCAGAGACGTACTAAGTAGGTACAGGATCAAAAAATTAAAGACGCCAAAGAGATATGGATGAAGGAACAATGTTAAGAAATGTAAAAATTGTAACAGAAAAATCTTCAATATGTACAAAAAACTAAAAGAGATGGAGGAATCCGTAAGAAAATCAAGATCGGTGTACTTAAAGACAGAAATGGAAAAACAATCACATACCTAAAAACAAAATTACAGTAGAATCTCACTAATCCAACACTTCAATAAACCGATACCTTCAAGAATTCAGCAACATCTGTCCCCCAAAATTTACCCGTTATCAAAGTTCGGAAGCACCTACCTACCTATTGGAAGACTGTATTTCTATCTTTTTTGATTGTTTTCTGGTGTTGGTTTTACACTTTTATAGGGCCGGTTGTTCGAACGCTAATCAAAACTGATCATTATCAAATATTTAATTACTGTCACAACTGTCAATGTCAACTTTGATTTTTTTGCTGAAAACATAATTATTGATTACAATTATGAAATTAGTTAATCAATTATGTTAATAATTGTTATGTTAATTGATTAACTAATCTCATAATTATAATCAATTATGTTTTCAGCAACCCAACCAAAGTTGACATTGACAGTTGTGACAGTAATTAAATATTTGATAGTGATCATTGTTGATTAGCGTTCGAACAACCGGCCCCTAGTCACGTAATTAGGTACATAGTTATCACATAATCAGGGAAGTAATGTATAATGGTGTGTTGAGTAAATGTCTTGTTACTTATTAAAGTCAATTCATTAATTCTATCTAAATGTGTGAAAATGAAAAGATCAATTGACCGGTTTGACCATATTTCATAAATGATGTAGAAAACTAAAATAATAATAGTAGTCTATACTTCTTCTCCACGCTGTATCTAGTAAAAAGTAAACTCCAGAACTTTTTTATATTGCTCCTCAACTCCCATATACTGTTAAAATCAAAACAAAACAAGCTATCATACTGCATTAAAACATTTTCTGCTTTATTCTAAAGTTATTTTTGAAAAACGTTGATTTGATGCCCAGATTTTTTATTTCTGTAATCTTGCATATGCGTCGAATCGCTTAGATTCTTAACAATGTTACAATCGTACGAAAATATAAGATGACGTGACAATTTTACTGGACTTTTTGATGTACGATTAGGCCAGTAAAAACAGATGAAAAAAATCTTAATCGTTTAAGGATTTGAAGGTTTTATAAGGTTTATTAGGAATAGTTGATGACAAATGTCTGATTTTACTTTGTTTACAATACAATATAGCTGATTTTACTTTGTTTTTTTTTCTAAACAATCATAATCATTAAAAAAAATCATATTTTCGTTGAATTAGGATTTACTGATTTACGATATAGAATTAGGATAAACGGAAGGATTAGGAGAAAGAAATGATAATGGAGGTCGACTGTAGCAGTTTTGTGAACAAGCCGAAATTATAGTATGTGTAAGTTTGTTTAAGCACAAAAAGATACACAAGAAAACGTGGAAGTCTCCAAGAGAAAAAAACGAAAATCTATTCGACTATGTACTGATCCAGTCAAAATGGAAAAGCTGGCTATAAGATCTTAGGAGCCTACAAGGAGCAGATGTTAGATCAGACCACATGCTAGTCAGGACCAAAATAAAGACGAAATTAGTCAGAGACAAAAACCGGAAGGTAAACAAAAGAAGAAGGTAGAGCGATGAAGCTCTTAAACAAGAAAAACAAGAATAGAATTCACAGAAAGACTAAAAAGTAATCGAACAGAGACCCAATATTAAAAATATAATGGCCTGATAAAATAACAAACGCAAAACCACGGACAAGAACAAAACAAGAGAAAATAACAGTCACGATTAAAGAAAGGAAATGGAAACCAATCCAGAAACTTGTTTAGAGAAATAAGATACATAACAACTGACATCAAAACCAACATTTGGGCTATTGGAGACAACATGGGAGCCCTGAGAAGAAATAAAGATATTCTAACAGAGACGTGGAGATCATACCGCTAGAATCTACATAAATATGATCAACACCACCATATCCACCAAAAATATTATGAAATAGAAAAACAGTATCTGATATACTCGACTGTATACTCGAAAAAACACAATATCTATGCATAGTAAGGGAAGGAATGGAGAACCTGAACCTGGAACAGAAAACAATAATTGCAAGCTGCAATGAATATGTATATTTTGGAATAAAACGAACGAGTATAGGATGTGACGAAAAAAATATGAGAGAAAGGATAGTAAAGGGAGGTAATAGGAGCTCTGAGTTCGGCAATGTGGTAAACAAATGTAAGAAGAGAAAATAAAAAAGAATTTACAATACAATATTAAAACCAATATTACTATGGAGCTGAAGTCTGGCAATTAACTAAGAAGTGCAACTAAATTACTAATCACAGAGATAGATTGTTGGAAGAGGTCAGCAAGAAGATCTAGACTAGGAGACATAAGAAACTACGACATTAGACAACAAATGATAATAGAAAGAACAATCATAGATGGCATCGAAAGACAGCAGCTACTAGTATGGTACGCGCACGGTGGAGAAAAGGGGAAACCCCAAAAAAGTTAGATTGGACCCCCACAAAAAAATGAAAACGAAGAAGACCTGCAACCGTATGGCTGAAGGGCATCTCTAAGACGAGGTCGGTAAGAAATTTAGAAATGAAGAGTGGCACAAGAGAAAGGAGTGGCGATTAGGAATTGAAAGGCGTAGAACGCTATAACCGGTTTAATATATGTTCCACAAAGTCGAAAGGCATCCCTTATGGAGAATACTAAAAGAGGTAAGCGTAACGATACATCTAATTTAACCACTACAGTCATCTCGGGTGAAAAAAACTAAAAAAAGTGATTCTGGATATTATGTAGAACCAAATGTTAGGTATCATATGACAGCTGGTAGTAGAAAAAGTTATTAAATACAATTAGGCCTTGGCAGAAGGCAAATGCCTCTACTATAGAACTTTTGGACTTGATGCAGTAATAATAGATAGATATTACTGTTAAAAGTATGTTAAAAATAAATGTTGTTAAACTGTTATAAACAAATATAGTTTTAAACAATGTCAAACACCTGTGAAGTAAACAAAAACACATGACATGGAGTGTATTTAAATTTAGAACGTCCTAAGTACAGCAATAATAAATTTAGTGAGAAACAAATTGCAAAAATCGAAAAATTAAAATATGGCGCCCAGTCTGACGGCCAAAATCTGCGTCATAACATACTAATTATACATATATGAATATTATAACACCCCAAAACAAATTCACAAATAAATCGCTCCAAATTTTTAAAAAACAAATCACTCAAATAAGGACTTTTTTGAATTATTTCATAAATACTTACTCAACAAATAATTATGCCACTGTAAAAAGTTTTATTCTTAAAACTAAACCTAAAATTACAAAACTGACAAATGATTCACGGGGAAGCTCGGGCGCCTGGCGAAGCTACCCGAAGCTATTTGAAACTTTAGCGTGGCTAAAAATGGAGAGGACGGCCGTCGCGGTGCCAATTTTTGTTATGGAAAACACGCAATCTCTGGATACGTCATATGTAATTTTTTTGATTAATAATCGAAAGGCGATAAAATGTTTCAAAGCGATATAAATTCGATTTAAATAGCTCTTAGCGGCTTGTATTATTGCTAATAAAAATAGAACAACCACCTGTGATGCTATACGAGTGTCTGATGAAAAGTTCTCTATTTTGTATTTAAAGAGAAATATTTCCTTAGGGTAGTTTTTTTAATATTTTTCTTAATACTCGGAACAAGTAGGACTTCGACATTGTTCTTTCTGGCATCCTTATCTACGCCATTCCTCCCTTAACATTGGCCCACCTCTTCGTGTAGTTCCCTCGGGCTTCGCCAATAAAATACTTTCTTTTAAGGTAGCTTCCATTTGCTCTAGCTGGATGTCCTGCCGATTGGAGGTGTCTAATTTTTATTCATCATCATCATCAAGGACTTTTATTCCTGATATGTTTGCCACTCTTACTTAAAGCTCTCTGTTCACTTATTACAAATTTTGTTATATTACTTGGCTTTCGTTACAATTGTCTTTCACTCATTTTGATTTGTGCATAGTTCCCTCCCAGCTTCTCACTTTCAAGATTTTGATATCCCAGATGCCTGGTCTTTCCATATATCTCTGGGTCTTCTCCTTGGTCTTTGGCTTCCATCTGGTGACCTTCTTAATCAGCAAGTCGTTTTTTCTTCTCTGTTTGTGTCCCAACCATATCTCTTATGATGTGTTCCATCTAAACAAAGATGGAATGGAACTTCAAAAAGGCTAACTTGGCAATTTTGCTAATGAACTGGCAGCATTGTTAGATGGATTCCACTTAAGAGTTCTAATTACCATAGATTTACTAACGCCATTATAGCAACTGCAAGAAAACATGTACCACGTAAGTATAGGAAGGAATACGTAGTGGGATAGAATCGCAACCTAGAGCAATTCTACGAAGAATTCCAAGAAACTTGTAATAACTTAGACTTTGACCGCCTCAAGAAAAAAGAAGAAACGACGATGGGAATAACTTCAAAAAAATAAGTAGGAAAGCACGGAATTTCCAAAAGAAATTAAGCAACTCCAACTCTCCGACTCGTGAACAGCAGGAAATAACAGCCAACTAAACAGGTGCATGTGTTGTAAAGCTCTCCAAAATCCCAAAAGTTAAAGGACACCACACAGAAATTAAAAAAGAACTTAGAAATATTCACCGAACAATTAGAGCCCACCCTAAATACTCCAACCACTTCAAAATAGACGAGGTAAGTATAAGGCATTAAGCGACAACATCTGAAATGTACCAGGATCTGGCGAAATTCAAGCAGAATTCCTAAAACATTGTGGAAGACACGCAAGAATGTGGCTAAGTAAATTCTACTCTAATATCCTTACAACGAGATATGTGCCTACGTTACAATTTCCTGAAACTTTTCTCTATCTGCTGCTGCGCGGAATAATTCTTCTTCTGTGGAGCCACACTATTGTCTAATATTACGCAGCCATGAAAGTTTCTTTCGACCAATCCATCTCTTTCGAAGTATTGTTTTTCTCCTCTTTATGATGATTATGAGCAGACGTTCTGAATTCATCATTTGGAGAACATCTTTAGGAGAAACCCACGATATCTTTAGGATTCGTTGATAGCACCGCAATTCGAATGCTTCTAATTTGTTTAGCCAGTAATTATAATTTATTTAATAAGTTTGTACAACAGTGCTTTTTCTTTTGGCTCTTGTTGTTCTTAATATATTCTGTTAAGTTGTTGTTGTTCTTAAAGTTGGTGTTATTCGTTTTTTTTTTGTGTGTTTGGCTATTTTGGTGATGGAAAGTCTAATTTCAGGGCTTTCTTATTAGGGCAGTCAATGAGGGTATTTGGCTCCGAATTCCATCCTACTACATCGATTTACTTGATATTTTCCCAGTAAGTAGGGAATAGCTCACGAAACAAAGGCTACCCTATGTCGATGTGCGCTTTTGTCTTGGGGGTGGTTCCCACCCCTTCTCGGGAGTGACAAATGATTTGGTTAAAATAGTCACGGAAAAGGCTAAACAACCTAATTTTAAGCAAAAACTGTTCTATAATTATTTTTTGAAAACTCAATACTTTTTGAGTTATTCGTGGTTGAAAATTGGCCATTTTCATTGAAAAATGACACCTTTTCGGACGGATTTTTGTGAATACCTTAAAAACTATCCATCAAACAAAAAAACTATATAAAATATTTCTGTAGGTTATAAAAAAACAAAGAGATTCGTTTCTTCACAAATCTTCTAGTTAAAATAGAAAGAGGGATATGGTAGGTAAGAAGAGTCTGTTTTATTGCTGCATGCTCAAATCGGTGTATTCAATTTGAAATAACAGAGAAACGGTCGATTTTAGGTGTTTAATGAAACTTACCCCTTTTATAGTGCTTAAAAAGACCTTTAAAATGAGCAAACTAAATGTCGATTACATTCAAACTAAGCGAGATATTCTGCAAAAAAGTTGATGACTAATGTATTTTAAGAAGAAATGAGAAGTATATTTAACCCCTCATCCATCAGAATTTAAATACATCATTTTCGTTCTACAGTACTTTTTATTATAGTGTTATTTATATGTTTAAAAAGTTGGACTGGTTTAAAATGAATGGTTTTTGAAAAACATAAGATCAAATTATATAGCGCATTTTTAAATTTTCTTAAAAATCTTCTTTTTCTCCATGTAACTCGAAAATGATAAGAGATACGAAAAATAGATACCAAACAAAAATGTAGGGTTTTTTCAGATAAAAATTTCCTTTTTGTTTTTCATTGCTGTATCTCTCATACTTTCATCATTTTCAAGTTACATGGAGAAAAGGAAAGATTTTTAAGAAAATTTAAAAATGCTCTCTATAATTTGATCTTTTTTTTTCAAAAACCGTTCATTTTAAATCCGTCCAAATTTCTGAACATAGAAATAACACTATAGTAAAAGGTATTGTAGAAGGAAAACGATTGCATTTACATTTTGGTAGATGGGGGTTAAAATTACTTCTCATTTTTTCCTAAAACACATTAGTTATCAATTTTGTTTGCAGCACATCTCGATTAGTTTTAATGTAATGGACCTTTAATATAGCTCATTTTAAAGGTCTTTTCAAGCACTACAAAAGATGTTAATTAGTAGCCATTATACACCTAAAATCGACCGTCTATCTGTTATTTCAAGTTGAATACACCAATTTGAGAATGAACCAAAAAACAAACTATTTTCACCTACCATATTTCTTTTTTATTATAACTAGAAGAGTTACGGAGGCAAGTGTCTCTTTGTTTTTTTTATAACTTCCAAATATGTTAAATATAGTTTTTTTAGTTAGATGCGTAGTTTTTAAGGTATTCGCAAAAAACCGTTCGAAAAGGTATTCCTGTCATTAGTTGTTCTTAAACTTCTTCCTTTCTATACAGGATAAATACCTACAGAAGAAGTATGGACAGCTTAGTTGCTGTGAAAAATGGTAGGACTCCAGAACCAGGTGGAATAATGACGGAAATGGTAAAATATGGAGGTGGTACTGGAGAAATAATCTTACGTGGTTTGGAAATATTCTACGGATGAGAAAAAGTAGTAGATGGCCCTTATTCTTCTTCTTCTTCTTCTTCTTCTTGCAGTACCGTCTTCTATCGGAGGTTGGCTACCATCACAGCAATCTTATCTTTGATGGCTGCAGCTCTGAACAATTGCATTGAACTGCACCCGTACCACTCCCTTAAATTTAGCAACCAGGAAATCCTCCTACGTTCCACATTTCTCTTTCCCTCTCATTATGTGACCTAGATATTCCAGTTTTTCTCGTTTGTATGGTTTTTATGACTTCGCATTTCTTCTCCATCTTCAGCAAAACATCTTGATTTTTTACTCTCTTTGTCCATGGTATTTTCCACATTTTCCTGTAGGACTACATCTCGAATGCCTCAATGTTTTTTATGTTTATCTTCAGGCCCAGTAGAGTATTTATATGGAATCCACCAGGAAGACGTAAAAGAGGAAAAACAAGATTGTCCTGAAGTGTAAGTATCAGGAATGCATCGGAGCACAAGAATTCGGGGGAAGATGGCGATCTATACAGGCAAAAATGGCTTATAGATGTGGGAATGCGGCGTCAGCTGCATATTAGTTAGCCAAACATATATGGCGTGGAGCATAAATTAGTCAAACCTTGCTTTTTGAATCGGTATCAATAGATAACTCTTATTTCAGCATCCCCGCTTCTTCAGACGACTCGGGTTGATACAAATTCAAACTCGGAAGGTCCCACTAATGTCTCTAGAATCTAGAATATTTCCCACTTCCGTGGTTAACGTACAGAGGAGCCATCTAATTTGATGACCACGAACGAAAACGTTTTTTGTCCTCTGAAGTTGAAAAATCGGTGGAATCCTTGTATTGATCTAAAAGGAGACTATCAAATAAAAGAAAAGAATTTTCCTAAAAAAACATGTTTTTTAAAACTATTAAAATTATTGAAACATTATTAAAAATGTTAGTCCGCATCTGCTTCGGATAAAGGTATATATTATTATCGAGCATCATTCATCCTCCTATTGAATAATTAATGATTAACGTGACTCAGAGCGTTGATGAATCACAGATTAGACATTTTCTACAACTTACGTCTATCATAATCATAATCTTCTAGAAACGAACATCTTTGGAGGAAAACCGTTATGTTATCTACGAATGTGTTAATGTTTGTTATGGTTTACTGGCTAACAACTATTTATAGATTGTTTAGTCGGATTTATTGGGAATTAAATCGTTTCTGAATAATAAATAATACGCCGATTAATTGATAATACAACAAAAATAATTTATGACGAGTAATACTACCAAAAGTTCAAAAGTAGGAAGTTTAAGGAAAGTTGATCAAAATATGGTAGTCCAAGGGCGTTTCTAGATTTAAGTAGAGTAATAGACTATTAATATTCAAGACGCAATTTTGTTAACTTTTCGCACATTTTTCTCGAAGATTTGCTATTTTGATTAAAATCTGATTATAATCTGATTAAAATCTTTTGCTTGATAAATTTTTGTGCTCTATGTTTAACTGTTAAACATCTCTGTTTCTCCTTTCTATTGAAAGTTGTACAACCAGTTGGAGAATACTTGTCTCCTAACCGAACATAGCAATCATTTGCAGAAGAAGATCGACAAGTTTGCAAATACTCCAAAGTAATGGGCTTTAAGATATGTAAATACAGAAAAAACGAAACTCCCAAAAAAGAACAGCCAAGAACTACTACTGTTCTCATAAAATAACAAACACAGAACTATGGAGAAGAACAAAACAAGAGAAAAAACAGTCACGAGTAAAGAAAGGAAATGGATTGGACATACACCAAGGAAAGACCAAAATAATATAACCAGGCACTGGAATACCAACCAAACAGAAGAAGAAGAGGAAGACCAGATAATATCTCGAGAGGAACTATAACAAGAGGTCATAAAAGATCTAATGCCTGAGATGGAGGAAAATCAAACAAAGCGAGTAATCGAGTGTAATGGAAAAGACTTGTAGAGGAAATGTCGAAGGAATAAAACAGAAGACCAGAAGAGGATGCGCTGATCCAGCCACTTAGCCATCTTTCACTTTTTATGGATATACAGTACAATGAGAGCAATGCCTGGAAGAACCTCATTATTCATTTATAATCACTAGGCATCTGGCAAAATGTTGAGATTGGACGAAAAGAATAGGTAAAGTTTTAACCTAATTTTGCTACTAGAGGAATTATTCGTTTCTTTAATATCCTCCACAATATAAACAAATTGAAAAAGCAAAAACAAAAAAATAACTAAAATTGAAAAAAATATTTTTTAATGTTAGTGCTCACATTTTATTTGCTGAAGGTTATCTGTTGTAGACACAACATTAGTAAAGATCCAAAGCTCCACGATCCCAAAATCTCAACTACATAAAGATGTTGTTCTGAAGCTATTTCCTTGTGGCATTTTTATAATTAACTATTTAGATGGGAAATGAGCTTTTAAGAGTAGTATTTTGTATTTTGACAACGACACCCGATTTGGGCGTCGAAACGTTAATATTATTTTTTTCAATTTAATTGTAGCTTATTTCCCATCTAAATAGTTAAATACATAAAGATATTACATAATATTTAAACGATTTCACACTTAGTAATTACAAGTTAATGAGACCTTTTGTCCATTCACTTGTGGTTTTGTCAATGAGAATGAGTCAACGATTGCTTACAAAGTTATTAAACTATACATTATGTAGGTACCAGGACCGGCCGTTTCTATGATGTCGATTGTTATGAGTATCATTTCCAATTAACAGAATGTTTTCCAACAATCTTAAAAGTTGAGTTTTGTTGATTGACTTCAAAAGATATTTAAAAGAGATATTGGGTGTGTACAAGTATGCCGTGGCATAAGATCAAAGAAATTTATGTAAATGTAATGTTAGTAGTTTTACTTGAAAGTTTGAAGCACATACTGAAGACTTTACTGTGGATTGTTTAATAATCAATCATAGTGATTTATCTGGTATTTGATTTGTTATTGGTGGAAAATTATCCATAAAGTCTTAGTGACAAGATGAAATTTTATAGGAGCACCAAAAAGAAAGAAAAAATACAAATAATATATACCTACTGGAATTGCTCGCCAAGCATTTTAAATTGATTTTAAGACGTAACTACGTAACCCCTCCCACTCCTGGCATTTACTGATTGTTGTTTTAGTATAAAGTTAGTATATAGAATAGTCATGAAATTTACAGATTTTTATCTTAAGTTATAATTTAACTATTATCTACTAGTTTTTATGAAGTGGAATAGAGAAGAGTTATGCTACAGCACACTACAAAAACAGGAAACAACGCTCAAAAAATAGCGGAGCTAAGCAGGAAAATAGGATGTATGTGCATCAGAGATAAAAACAGCCATATAAACAACATGAGTTGAATTAGAGCATCATGCAAACCGCCATGAAAGTGATGAACTATCTACGAAAGTTGAATATGTGGCTCGAGAGTTCAAGCCCCAACTTCAAGCCATTCAAGACTATAATCATCATCATCCAACCAATTTACGTCCACTGCTGGCCATATGTCTCCCCAATTGTTTCCAAACTTCACGGTTTTGTGCTGATTGTTGCCAGTTTTCACTAATCCGCCTGATATCATCTGTCCGTCGTGTTGGCGGCCTACCTCTACCTCTACTGCGTTTATCTTCTCTTGGTCCCCATGTTCTCATTCCATCAGCTTTCGTGTCCATCTTGAATCTTTCAGCCTGGCGACGTGTCCTGAGCTTGGTTTTATGGTTGCCAACATCCCTTCAAGACCATAATGAAGAAGCAAAAACCGACATAAAGAGAATTGCAGAGACCTGGAGAAATTACTGCTCATAGCTACAATAACGGGGACCATGAAACTATTGGCATTAGAAGGAAAGGTAAAAGACCAAGGGGAAGATATCCAACTTCTCTTCAAACAATTCATTGCTGGCGTCTAATAACACAATATAACCAGCAAGGAACATTGACCAAGGAGCCACTTTCCTTAACTTATCTGTCAGTACATCCATAACAAGAGTCAACAGATAGGGACTCAATGAAGAGCCTTGATGCAAACCAACCGTAAATCAGTCAATCCGACACAAATCCTTACTTTTGTGTATCCTCTCTCATACATACCCTTCCCTTCATAAACTTTACGTAGTGGTATTTCTGAGGAACCCGTTTCTCTCTCATTTATTCTCCTGATATATTCTCTTTTAGTTAGTGAGACAGTAAGCCAACAACATAAGCTGCTTGTTCTGAACATCGAAGTAAAAAGTGAACCTAAACCAAAATATCGGAGAGGACCACAAAAAATCAAGTGGTGGATGCTAAAAGATGAGAAAGAAGGTCTATTCAGGGAAATAATAGTAGAGAAAATATGTTGGAACATGAAAGGAAGCCCTACTACAATTTGGAGAAAAATGGCCAGTAGTATTAGAGAGACTGCTATTGAAATACTGGGGAAAACGTCAGGAAAAAAGTTTGAGGATAAAGAGACTTGGTGGTGGTGAAACGAAGTTCAAGGAAAAATAAAAGAGAAGGGAAAATTATATAAAAAGTGGCAAGAAACCAAATCCAACACAGATCTTCAAAACTATATGGTCACGAAAAAGGAAGCGAAAGTAGCAGTAGCAAAAGCAGAAGCGTATTCAAACCTATACGATCAACTTGATACCAGGGAAGGCGAAACGAAGATATATAAAATAGCCAAACAGAGAGCAAAGAAAGCAAAAGATTTTAATCAGATTAGATATATCCGAGATGAAAATAATAAAATACTAGTTCACGAAAAGGATGTCAGAAAGAGATGGAGAAAGTACTTTGACAGCTTATTAAATGAAGAATTTGACAGACAGCCTGTCGAGGCAACGGAGACAGTAGCAGCAATGGTCACCAAAATCACAAACGAGGAAGTGGCTCAAGCGCTTCAAAAAAATAAAGAAAGGAAAAGCGGTAGGACCAGATGATATTCCTGGGGAAGTATGGAAAGCATTGAGAGAGACAGAAGCATTGAGAGAGAAGTTGGACAAATGCCAGACGAATGGAGAAGCAGTATACTAGTACCTGTCTACAAAAACAAGGAAGATATACAGCAGTGAACAAACTACAGGGCTATAAAACTGCTTCGCCACACCATGAAAATATGAGAGAGAGTAATTGATAGACGGATACGTGAAGAGACCGACATATCCGAGAATCAATTTGGCTTTATGCAGGGCAGATCAACAACAGACGCAATTTTTCATTATAAGGCAGTTGATGGAAAAATACAGGAGTAAAGAAACAAAAGCTCATATGGTATTCATTGATCTTGAGAAAGCATATGATAAAGTTCCTCGAGAGATTCTGTGGTGGGCACTCAATAAGAAAGGGATCAATCGTGCATATTTTATGTAAAGATTGTGAGGGATATGTACGAGGGAGTAACGACTAGTGTTAGGACAGGTGTGGGAGAGACTGATAAATTTCGTGTGAAAGTAGGATTGCACCAAGGCTCGGTGCTTACTCTGTATTTATTCTCATTAGTTTTGGACCAGATAACAGCGAAACTATAGGGTAACATTCCATGGTGCTTAATGTATGCTGATGATGTCGTGTTAGTAGGAAGTAGTGAAAGAGACTTAGAACAAAAACTGGAACAGTGGACACGAGCTCTGGAGGAAAAAGGTTTAAAACTTAGTAGGACAAAGACAGAGTATTTGGAATGTTCATTTAAAGATGGAGTTACTACAAATAAAATGGTATCTTTGGATGGTGAACTGATTGTAAAAAGCAATAGTTTTAAGTACCTGGGATCGGTATTACAGAGTAATGGAGAAATAGATGGAGATTCATGCAGTAGAATTAGGGCTGGATGGATGAAGTGGAAGGAAGCGAGTGGTGTGTTGTGTGACAGAATAGTTCCAGTGAAGCTGAAAGGAAAATTCTATAAAACAGCCATAAGACCGGCTATGATGTACGGAACTGAATGTTGGGCAGTGAAAAAGAAAGAGGAACAACGAATGCATGTGGCGGAGATGAGAATGCTTAGATGGATGAGTGAAGTGACAAGAAAGGATAAAATTAAAAATGAGTATATTAGGGGAAGTCTAGGTGTGGCACCAATTGATGCCAAAATGAGAGAGCATAGGTTGAGATGGTTTGGTCATGTTCAACGTCGAGACGTTAATCATCCAATACGAAGAGTAGCTGAAGTGCAGATTCCTGGAAGGAGTAGGAGAGGAAGACCAAAGAAGACGTGGGGGGAGACGATTAGGCAGGATATGTTGGTAAAGGGGATTAATATTGATATGACCCAGGATAGAATTGTGTGGAGAAATGCAATTAGGGAAGCCGACCCGATATATTCTCTTTTCTAGAAACTGTGTCATCCGTCCTCTCAAGATCTATACTAAGTGTAGCTCTCTTTTCTTCTTATAGTAGCTCTCTATCAACTATCTTAAAACAAACAAGGCATCCGTTGTCCTTCTTCCTTCCTGGCAAAAGGCAAAAAGACGGCAGATGGAATAACCAAATGCTAGACTGAAGACACTGGGAAAACCGAAGAGGAAGATCTCAAACACGCTGGTTCTAAATGGATCAGTATAGCTCAGGACAGAGAATCCTGGAAAGAAAAAAGAGAGGTCTACGTTCAAGAATGTGCGAAATAGGCTATAGATAGATCGATGTTTTAGATATTAGCCATGTTTTGAGGTGAAATTCGAAGAACTACTGTACCCTCAGAATGATATCAAGCATTTCCATTGAAGCAGGTATTTTGGGCTTTGGGCTTATCTCTTTTACAAGGAGATATACAGTCTGTTCCAACGAAAATTTGACCCCCCAGAAACTCAGAAACCAAAAGCTTCTTCAAAATTTAAAAAAATATGTCAATATGTTGTATCGAAAGGGGGACTAATTTTCTGGCAAAATTCATGCCCTCAAATGTAACCCCCTACTGCCCCGCAACAACCTCCACTTTTTAGCAATAGCAAGTGTGGTCAAGTGGCACATCATTTGAAAGGTAATTTTTTTTCTACACACTCTATTTTTTTTTTAATTTACATAATAAGTTTGAAGATAATTTTGGACTTAAAACATTTATTATATATTAGTTAAATCCAAAATTATCTTTAAAGTTATTCCGCAAATTAAAAAAAATGGAGGGCTCTGTAGAGAAAAAAAATACCTTTCAAATGATGTGCCACTCGACTACACTTGCTATTAAAAAAACTGGTGGTTGATGCGGGGCAGGGAAAGGGGGACGAATGAAAATTCGTCCCCCTTTCGATACAAATTGACATGGACATGTTTTTTAAATGCTGAAAAATCTCTTGGTTTCTGAGTTAGGTACTGGGAGGGGGATCAAATCTTCGTTGTAACAGTGTATACATAAAAATGGAAGGATTTCCTGAGATTTAAAAATTATTTATTCTTTTTGAAAATATATGGTTATTATTTAGACTTCATTATTACAGATCCAAAAACCTCCACTGGCATTTATTACTCCGAATAAAAGTTGTGGAGCCGTAAACCATAAAACTGCAATTTACACCCAGAAATAAAACTTTATTAAACTTCATAATTATCTTATACCATATAAAGAAGTCACTTACGCTTTTACTGTACGACATTGTCCATAGACCTTCGATGATGACTTTCGTTTGACCTTTTAAATACGCTTCCTAAATCGTGCTAATAGTATTTATTAAGTTTCAGCAAAGAAAATGTTAAATTTTATATAAAATATGTTAGATAGATAAAATTGATGTTTTTATTAAAAAATAAATTATAATTAAAATCCTTTATAAAAGGTGCATTTATATTTAAAAAATACCCTCTCCGGCTACATCACAGAATGTTTTCGGAATAAATATTCAATCATCAGTGTTGCTTACAGGTAATACATGTTTGAGCCATCAAAATATATGGATGAAAACCCTTTAAATGCTCTAAAGTTGTTATAAAGTTACATTTCAAATAATATGTGACGTTTAAACTTTTGGTTGATTTTACATCAGTCAACATAGGGCTCCCCCACACTGTGGGTTGCTGGTCCAGAGGTTTACAATACCGACTCTAAATTACAAATAAATACCAAATTCTTCTTCTTAAAGTACCGTCTCCTCAATGGAGGTTGGCTACTACAATTGCAAACTCTTCTCTGTCTTCAGCTGTTCTTATTATATTTATTTATTAAGCGCAACAGGCCTTGTAGGCCTAGGGCTAAAATGTTTACATTTCTGATTACATAAATAATATAATAAATAACTTAATATAACTTACATAACTTATAAAACTTATACATTTTATTTAATTACACTTCAGTCTTTTTATACACTCCTTCACCACCTCTCTCCATCTCCTCCTGTCCAATGCAAGTTCTTTCCATCTCTCAAAGTTACTTTTCTTCAAATATTCATACACACTGTCCTTCCATCTTTTCCTTGGCCTGCCTTTCCTCCTCTTTTGTATTGGTCTTCGTGAGAGTACCATTTTTGGCATTCGTTTACTTCCCATTCTCTCGATGTGCCCCAAGTATCGTATTCTCTGTGCTTTGATCGTCGTCGTAATCGTTGGCTCTTGATATAGTTCTTCCAATTCTTTATTGGTTCTTCTTCTCCACTGACCATCTATTTTCACACCTCCCTATATTGCTCTTTGCATTTTTCTCTCCCATCTTTCTAAAAGGTCTGTTTCTGACTTTTTGAGCACCCATGTTTCGCATGCGTATGTTACTGTTTGTAGGTCTGATAACAGTCTTATAAATGCTGTTCTTATTAGCTGTTCAAAATTTAGCCCTGTCCATTGTCGGATATTTCTGAGCCACGATAGTCTTTTCAAAAAACAATAAATCCTGTATAAAAGGTATATTTAAAAAACCCTCAAAAGGGCCTTGTCAGACAAAACCAGGTTTTGTCTTGTCATCGTTCCGAGGTTCCCAACCATTTCATTTTCACTTGCCGTCTCACTTCCAACATGTGAACAAGTCATACCTAGATCTCAGATGTTACCTAGGGCAAATTAGATAATATTTTCAACATCCAGGCTTAAGGTAGCATTTTATACCTATGTTTCCTTGACGGACTACTTTTACTGGGCTTTGACCCAGATATTTTTGTATAATACTATCTTGGTGGTTAGCATGTACATTGCACGTAAGCACTGATGATGACTGATAAACCGGTCGAAAACTAGTTATGTGAATCTGATGTGGCCCTTTTGAGGGTTTTTTTAAATATACCTTTTATACAGGATTTATTGTTTTTTGTATCACATGGTATAGAGCCTACTACAGGAAAACTTTTTCCTTGTGGATAGTCTTTTCCTTCCTAGGCCTCTCCTTCACTGCAATATATGCCACTCCTTCAAATACCAAATAGTTGCTACTTAAGACTCCGTATTGTGAGGTTCTACGCTTGTCTGGATCTTGATTCCTCTAATACCTTTTCCAGTACATACTAGGTTGAATAAATTTTTGACAGGGGATCTCCCTGTGTTAATCTTTTATTGACTGTTAACTGATTTGAAAGACTTCTTTATATAACGACTTTATTGACTGTATTACTTAGCGTCATTTTAAATAATTATACCAGTTTCTCTAGTATTCCTTTCATATCATTGCTTTTATTCCTATTCGCTCTCATTGCTAGTAGGTATATTATTGCTTTATATAGTCCGTTTTGTGAGATGGAGTCATAGGTCTGTTTAAAATCAATAAAGAGCATATGTAAACCTAGATTTTGTTCGTAACTGTCCTTTTGTAACAATTTTAGCATAAAAATTTAGTCGGTTGTTGTTCTTCCCTGTCTGAAACCAACCTAGTATTCTCCTATTATCTCTGTTTAGTAGGTTTTTACTCTACTTCTTATGATTTTTGCTATCACCTTATATGCTACTTCTAATAGTGCGAAATTTTCTGTAATTTTCACAGGCAGTTTTATCACCTTCCTTGTGAATTGTGCAGATGAGTGCTGTGTTGCATTGCTCTGGCATCTTTTCGTTTTCCCATATTTTTATGACGAGCTATCTTTTGCTACAGTATAAATACTTCTACTTTTAATATTTCTGCTGGCACTCCAGTTTATCCCGCACATTTATTATATTTTAGGTCTCTTGTTACTTCTATTACCTCATTTTCTCTCGGTGCTTGTGCTCGTTATTGTATTTCTATTTGGCTTTTATCGTTAAATAATTCGTCGAAATACTCTGCCCATCTGTTTAATTTTTCACTGTCACTAACTCAAGGCTGTCAAGTTTCTAACTTCTTTTTTTCAATTTTCTCTTGTTTGTCTACATAATTGTTTAGCTCCTCCCCTTTTGGTTTTATAATGCTCTTTACTTTTTCTGGATTATTTCTATACTAAATTTAAAATCAAGATGCAGTATAAATAAACAAACCAAGACACGTTAAATGCTACTAGGAGGACTCCCGAATCATAAATTGACAATGTATATACATTGTAAACCCTAAATCATGATTCCCAAAGGTTATACATTGTAAATTATGATTCGGGAGTGCTCCTACTAGCATTTTAACGTGTCTGGGTTTGTTTATTTCTACTGCATCTTGAATGTAAATTTAGTATAATATTTTCCATTTTTGCGTTGTTCCTCTGCTCTAGGATTCCTTTACAGTCCTTATATTAAACTAGTGTTCCCTCTTTTCTTTTTTTTCTTTCCCAATGCTAAGGTCTGCCGCTTCCATAATGGCTGTTTGTATTAGTTTCCATTGCTCTTTTAAGTCCTCCGTCGTGATTCTTTTCAATCTCTTGTTTGTTTGTTCCCTTGTTATTTTTGCTACCTCTATATCTTTGAGCTGTTCTAATTGGTATTTTTCCTGTATTTTGCTTTTTTTGATTGTTGAAAAATAACAGAATAAAATTTTATTTTATATTTTATTAAAATATCACTTTACATATTTTTTTAAAAGCTAAAATGTCAATTTATTTGATATACCTATACAAAAAGCAATCACATACACAGAACATAAATAATTTTCACAGAAAATGTCTGAAGGGTAAAGGTAAACGAATACAATCATGTAAGAATGTTCGCTTCTACTGACTCTGTCTCACTTTTGGGAATGGCTCTGCCACATAGTTTGTCAAGTCCTCCTTGTGCTCTAAAAATAATATAGTAATATGTTATTGTATCAAAATAGCAAAAAAAAAATGTAATTAAAATGTTGATAAATACACTTCTATCTTATTTAGTGTGAGGTTCTAAAACGGTTTATAGTTCAAAACAGATTCCAGAAAATTTTCCTGCAATTCTAGATCTATGAAAACACTCTATGATATACCTATGTGAAGATGTTTGAAATTTTGTATACATCAAAATTTTATTGGGATTTTAAGGATATAGCCTGTCATTAAATAGGTGGAGACATATACAATCGTAATCCAAATTACCGATAAGACTTAAGGGAAACTTATAAAGCTGTCGTATTTTGCTCTTTGGCTTTATTTTTATTTCACCATTTATTGTTCTATGGACATATTCTTAGCAGAAAAATTCAGATGTAGTCGAGGAAAGCTGGGCAAAAATTAAGCAAACATCTTCGACCTAGCACTTGGCTAAAGAAACTGTAGATGAAAGTAAGATATGGGATATTCCACGAATATGTCTTGGATTATCGCGACAACGAATATTTTAGTGTGCAACATAAGAATTGCGAAAGCAAATGGCTCTAATAATTGTTCCAATAAACAACAATGTATTTTGCAATTTACTTTCGTTCTTCATAATTTGCACAGTAAAATATTCGTTGTCGAGTTAATCCACAACAGTCGTATGTTCGTTGAATAGGGTATACATAAAAACAAGTCTCTCACAAAGCTAAAAACTCCGTGGTTCTTTACAGAGGTGAAAAAGAAATGCAAGGAAAATAAAAAAGCTTTCCTAAATTATATGCCAAACAAGACACAAAAAGCGTAAGAAGATTACAGAAGAATATCTAAGAAATGAAACATATGCACTTGTAAGAAAAATTAAAATCCACCATATTGGTTTGAACCATAAACACCAGAAATTACCATAAATGAAGAAGTTTCCATAGGCAAGCATGAAGTACAAAAAACATTTAAAAAACTAAAGAATAGAAAAACTGCAGGTGAAGATGGGATACCAAATGAATTGTTCAAATATGGAGAAACGGCAATGACGGATCTACTGAAAGCACTTCTTCTTAAGTGCCTTCTCCATTACTGAAGGTTGGCTATAACTACAGCAAATTGCTCTCTACTTGAAAATTAACAAAATTATACGACACAGTAAAATACCAGAAGAATGGAGACCAACGACCCATGTAATCCTATTAATCAAAAAAGGTGATAAGACACTGCCAGAAAACTATAGTATTTTTACTACAAAAACGTTATTACGTAGGTCAAAATTTTTGACGTAAGAGAACTGTCAAAACATTAGAATGTGACTTTTCATTATTGCCGTATTTATAATAAACATAGCAATAATGAAAAGTCACATTCTAATGTTTTGACAGTTCTCTTACGTCAAAAATTTTGACCTACGTAATAACGTTTTTGTAGTAAAAATACTATATAGAGGTATCCACTTGCTACTTGCTAAATATTTCGTTTCGTTTTAGTTTGTAAAAAATGTGCTGAGGTTTATTTGAAATATACAAAAACGTGAAATATACAAAAAAAAACAATTGCAACACAAATGAAATTATATATGCTAAAAATATGAAATATATGCTTCATTATTAATTTAAATAGGATGTGCATAATAATCCATTTTATACGTCAGCATATGTTATATTTTTACATTTTTTAGTACCATATCGAAAAATCACCGAATGGTACAATGATTTCTATTTTCGTAAATTTATTATAATTATTGTCTTATCGCCTTATGGTCCATTTAATATTCAGTAGTTTTGGCAATCACAACCAACACTTTCGTTTTCGTAGTTTTATTTTTACTTCCTAAAATTTTATATTCAAGTCTTGTTTTATGACTTTTAACGTTTCTTAATTAAGTAGTCTCATTTTGTCGTCATCTGTGTTTTCTTTATTTAGTTCGCACAGAAAAAAAAACCGACAGCATAAAAATTGCTTTGCTTCTTACACTTACAGTTTACCCATTTTCCGTTAGATTTTTAATTTCTTGCTAAACTTTTTGTCGTTTTTTTATTTGGACATAGTTTAAAAAGTTTTAATACTTGTGGAGATTGTGTAGAGCATGCTTGCTTTGTGCTGTATAATACTAATGCTGCAGGAATTTTGTTGCTGGAAGATAGCGACAGATTAGATAGTTATAAATATTTATATTATTGTCAGATTTTCCATTTTTCTGAAAATATAATGAACTTTTCTGGTATTTCAAATCAATTGCCTTATAATATACAGTGATGAGCGCACCGATTACCCGCAAAATAGCGCAAAAGATGGAAAACATTAAATTGCGAGATAAAAAGAAATACCACTAGTAGAGTTGTTAAATTTAGCGACAGTAACATATAAATTGACATTATATTGATTGTTTCCCACCTTTAGACGTATCAGAAGAGTATGTCAACTAAAACTGTCACTGTGACAGTGGCATTTCTCAAAGTCGTCAGATGTGTCTAAAGGCGGGAAGCAATCAATATAATGTCAATCTATAAGTTACTATCGCTAAATTTAGCACCTCCACTAGGTTCATGTCTTTTAATCTCACAACTTAATATGTTTTCCATCTTTTGCGTTATTTTTCCGGTTATTAGTGCGCTCATCCCTGTATATTTTAAGACATACCTATAGAACTGGTAAAAGGTTCAGATCAGGCAATCGAAAAAATTGCAGATATTTTTAATAAACGTCTTATGAATGAACAGCGCACCCAAAATATTGGCAGATATTCATCAGTATATTGAGAATTTTAGCTGGTGTGTTGTCAATACCTGGGGCTTTATTATTCTTCAGTGCTTTAATGGCCCACTATTTTCTGTCTTGTGGGTATGTTAATTCATTACTCTGGTTCTGATCTTCTGTTATCTCCAAATCCGCCAGTGCATGGGCTGTATTTATTTATACTTGCTCTGTAAGCAGACCCTCGAAATAGTTTTTCCAGCCTGCTTTAGTCTCCCTTAGTTGTGTCCATTCATTTTTGTTCGATGTTTTTTGCATCCATTCGTGGACAGCCATTCGCTTGATGTCATCAGTCCATCTTGTTTGAGGCCTGCCTCTACTTCTTTTGCTTCCTATGTGTCCTGCCCAGTTCAATTTTAACATGACAATATTTTAGATTACATCTTTGTTACTTTTGATCGTCTTGTTATTTCTTCATTGGATTTGCGATTGCTGAGCTTAATGTTGAGCATTGTCTGTTCCATATATACCTGAGTCACTTGAAGTTTGTGGAATATGTTGTTGTTATAAGCTCATATTTCAGTTCCATACTACTTAATCGAAAGTTTTCGCCTTTAAAATACTCGCTAAGTTTGATTTAAATACTGTTTGCAGTCTTATTACTTTATCGTCGGAATGTACTAAATAAATATTTCATAATATCATTTGAGCAAAGTAGTGCAAATTGTTTGTATAAAACTGTTTTAAAACATTTATTTAACAAGATAATGAACACGCCAGATGTATACATTAATTGATTCTATAAAAACCATTTCCTCCTTTACCGCAACACTATCATTAAACATTAAACGATTGAATAATACGTTTTTATAAATATTTTGAGACGGTGATAAAGAATGATGTGTTTTACTTTGTAGCTATCACTCAATTTGTGACTTCCTATTTGGCTAGCAATTTTTTTTTGTTTCCTTGTTTAGATTAATTCGATTGATATAATGTCTAATAATAATAATATATTATTACCAAACGATCCATTTTAGTTTTTCTACCTTTAGTATAAAGAAGATGTACTGAGCTCAATATAATCTTTGAAATAGATTAGATTAGATGAACGGGTTTTGCCCGTTAATAAATAAATAAACAATAGAAAGAAAATGAACAAAATAAAAAAAGAAAAACCATTAAAGATGCCCTAAGAAGAAGAAGAAAATGTTTAAGACTCAAAGAAGAAAGCAAACGAAAAAAATAGATAATTAAGCCTATAAATTTTTTCCATGATTAGGATAAAAAATCATAGCTTTTCGGGACAATTTTGTTGGCACCACATTCAAAAATGTTGTTCAATAAGATACATACATTTTTTAAAAGTAGAGATAAATTTTACACAAATAAAATAATTGCTTGCTTAACATGACCTTCATCCTTTAAAAGCAATTTTGCTTCTTCATTGGCGGGTTGTTACATCTTGGCCCTTTCTACTTTTGACGACTCTTGTATCCACCATTCTATTCGGGAATACGTAAATTAGAAAGACTACGCCCAGAATAACCAGTAAATTGGGTCCCAAACTTTGTTATAATTAATACTTCATACATTCTTTTTTCCTATTTTTTGTCCATTCGTTTATACCCTGTATATTACATTTTGTACGTACAACTAGGTAGTTTTGTCGTTGAGAGTAACTTTTATTAAGAAAGAGTCTTAGCTCGAAGAAAATCATAGATGGGTGGTTCGCCAAAATAAGCGGCATATTGTGTAACTCGCTTTTTTCTTAAGTCCTTTACATACTGTGTTTCAAATTGTGTTGCCAAAGTTAAGTTATACAATAGATGAATGTACGCTACTTAACATTAATTTTAAAAAAGTATTTTTACAAGCATTTTATGCAATTTTATAGTCAAAATATCAACTCCGAGGCTGTAACCCACCTTGTTTTTTGATCTGTTTTATAGTATTACACGCTGAAAAGTTACAAAAGTGCAGATTATTTTATCAATAATTAATTAAAAACCCAATGTAATTTAAAAGTGTCAAATTAATAACTTTTATTTTTAAAATTAAACCATAAAAATCTGCTACTAAAAACTGTAACCAACTTTGTGCATCAACACCGAGGCCTCATGAAAATATACGAAAATTTAGGCCAAACTGCACTATACTGTATGGCAGGCAGATTGACAAGAGAGGAACGCTTCCGTCTAACCCAAATTGTGGAAGAAAGTGGATGAACATAATATCGTTAAGCGATAGAAAATTTTTCAAGGTGTCTTAAGCTAAGCGTATGTTTTTATACAGTCAACACCGAAGCCTTCGTAAAAGCTTAATTTTGCTAATTTTTTAATATGTTTTTCTTCTAAGTATGCGGTATAAAGTTTTTTTGACACACGATGAATAAAGCAAAATTATTTTTAATATTTTGTAGAAAGTAGAATTAAAAATGGATGAAATCATCAACACCGAAGCAATCAACTCCGAAGCCCAGTCGTGCCTCGGAGTTGTTGAAAGTGTGTGAGTGGTCATTATTAAACTAAAAAAATACAATAAAAATAAAAATGTATACCATTTTTATTACCATTACCTTTAAAAAAAAAATACAATTTAAATTTAGTCTGATATAGGAAAAGGGTTACTGAATAAGCTCTCAAGATGTTTCGGTCGGTTTGGTAATTATCTTCTTTTTATAGAAAATGGCTCGTATACACTGGAGTACGACGGAAAAATGAAGGCGAAAGCCCCCAAAATCGTTAAATAAAGATTTTATGAAAAAAAGTAATATTTTATGCAGCTATGCTTATTTCTGTGAGAATATACCATTTTGGGTAGTCTTCTCTAATGTTGATAAAAGAGACATCTGTCTATGTAGGCACATTATGTGAAAACATGGAGCTCATGTGTGGAAGCGGATAACAAATCATTATGTTGACATGGAGAAAATGGAGAAAAGACAGAAGAATGTATAGAAAGGAAATGCCAAGATTGTGTTCAAAAGCAGCTTAGATTTTTGAAGTTTAACGAAGACACGGCTACATATTGGAAAGTTTTGCCAACACGAAGGCCGATCTAAATCAACTCCGACACAATTGATATTTTACCCATTTTTCATGTTTTTCTGTAGTAGTTTATATCAAAACGGAAGTGTTTTGTATAGATTTATTACATACCAATTTTTATTTAATTGTTACGATCATAAATTTCAAATAACAGAGAATTACGTCAACACCATGGACAATTAGTCAACTCCGAAGTCACAACATTTCCGTTTTTCGGAAAATATTTAAAAATGATCTCTGCTGGTATCATGGGCAAGCTGAATAGCTCATTTTATAAAAAAATTTTAAAAATGAACTAATTCTAAACCATGTTTTAAATTAAATTTCTCTACCTCGAAATTGCCGTCTATTTTGGCGAATCACCCAGATACAAGATACGGCTGAAACAAGACAACGACAACACATATACGAAACCTAAATTTAAAATAAACGAGAGCTAAAAAAAATCAAAAAAGGTAATGCGGAAACACTAACTATTGAACAAAAATGGAGAAAAATTCAACATGCCCTTGTGTCAGTAGGGAAAGAAACCTTCAAACTATTTGTAGATAAGGAAACTTTGGATGACAGTAGAAATTCTTGAACTTATGGAGAACGAAGAAAACAAACATAAAGCAAAAGACCTGAATAAATACAAAGAAATTCAGAGAAATATAAGAAAGAAAATTCGAGAGGCAAAAGGGTGGTGGCTCTCCGACAGATGAAAGGAAATAGATGATCTAGATAAAAAGTGTGATAGCTTTAAATTACACAGAAAAATGAAAGAAATGACAGGTATTAGAAAAAGCACAAGACCGAATATACTTAAAAATAATGAAAAATTATATTATTACTGATGTGAAGAAGAAATTGTGTCACTGGACCAATTACATCCAACAATTATTTAATGATGAAATAGAAGAACTGTCATTAGAAACCGGAGGGGATACTGGACCTCCAATATTACGAGAAGTCCTGTATGGCATCCAAAACACAAAAGAAGGCAAAGCTACTGGACCAGATGATGCCCCCATCGAATTATTAAAACTCATTGATGAAGATGTTATTGATGTAATGATTGAACTCTTTAATCTAATATATCAGACTGCCACAATCTCCAGACAATGGGTACAATTGATCTTTGTAACAATTTCCAAAAAATCAAGTACAACATCCAGCTCAAATCACAGAATGAGTCACACTCTTAAAAAACAGTTTTGAAAATAATACACCGCAGAATTGTCAAAACTCTTGAATGTGAAATAAGTGACACAAAATTTGGAATTAAAAATGGTGTGGGCAGAAGAGATGCTTTATTCGGCTTGAACGTGCTGGCCCAGAGATACATTGATATGAATCAGGACATTTACTTAATAGTCCAGAAAGCCACTGCGCATCCGCTAGGAAAAATATTCTAATTCGGATTTTTTGCACAATCTTACTCAAAAAGGACCCCTTTTAACAAATTTGCATGTTGCCAGGACCAAAAGTTGGTAAAAAATTTTTTAAACGTTTTTTTTTTTGTTTTTTTCCTAAAATTATTTTTTTTGCATGGAACAAAATTATTTTAAGTTTTTTGGATCATTCCAAACAGAAAAAGTTTTTAGTGACTTTTCTCTAAAGTTGATAGTTTTTGACATATAAGCGATTAAAAATTAAAAATTGCGAAATCGGCCATTTTTAACCCTCAAAAACTATGTGAAAAACTGAAAATTTGAATGTTACCAAGGTAGGTAGATATTCTTTAAACATCGATTGATGAAATCCCGAAGAGTTTTTTGCAATACAATATCAAAAACCCCTTTATTTTTTAATTGCCAATCAAGCGTGCGCGACACTATTTTCCACCGTTCATGTGTGTACAGTATGGTGCAAATGAAAGGAATAAATTCGTTATTTCGTAAACCGGTGACTTTAAGGAAAAATCCCAAAACAGGTCGGTTTTTATTTTTAAGTTATGATATTGTGCCATATATAGTACACTAGTGACGTCATCCATCTGGGCGTGATGACGTAATCGATGATTTTTTTAAATAAAAATACGGGTCGTATGCTGGCTCATTTGAAAGGTTCTTCAATTCTCTATTCAGTAATATAAACATGTACATAATTATTTATACAGGGTGTCCAAAAAATTTTTATTAAATTAAATCATTTGGCAAATTGACAAAAAAATTAAATTATTGGACACCCTGTATAAATAATTATATAAATGTTTATATTACTGAATAGAGAATTGAACAACTTTTCAAATGAGCTAGCATACGACCCCTATTCTCATTTAAAAAAATCATCGATTACGTCATCACGCCCAGATGGATGACGTCACTAGTATACCATATATGTCACAATATCGTAACTTAAAAATAAAAATCGACCTGTTTCGGAATTTTTCCTTAAAGTCGCCGGTTTACGAAATAACGAATTTATTCCTTTCATTTGCACCATACTGCAACGGTGGAAAATAGTGTCGCGCACGCTTGATTGGCAATTAAAAAACAAAGGGGTTTTTGATATTGTATTGCAAAAAACTCTTCGGGATGTCATCAACCGATGTTTAAAGAATATCTATCTAACTTGGCAACATTCAAATTTTCAGTTTTTCACATAGTTTTTGAGGGTTAAAAATGGCCGATTTCGCAATTTTTCAATTTTTAATCGCTTATATGTCAAAAACTATCAACTTTAGAGAAAAGTCACTAAAGATCTTTTCTATTTGGAATGATCCAAAAAACCTAAAAAAAAATGTTCCATGCAAAAAAATAATTTTAGGAAAAAAACAAAAAAAAACGTTTAAAAAATTTTTGACCAACTTTTGGTCCTGGCAACATGCAAATTTGTTAAAAGGGGTCCTTTTTGAGTAAGATTGTGCAAAAAATCCGAATTAGAATATTTTTCCTAGAGGATGCGCAGTGGCTTTCTGGACTATAAGTTTTGTAGACTCTAAAGAGGCATTTGATAAAATTCTCAGATTCAACAGTTTTGAAAAACTTCTTCATATATCAATGGAGAAGTTTTGAATATCTTACGTTTTGCAGACGATATAGTAATAATGACGGATAACACCCATGATTTACATAAAGCAGTGGAACCCCTTAATGAATGCTGTCATGGATACGGACTGAAGATTAATTTGAAGAAAACGAAATGATCATGACTCATCACTAAATAAGCAAATGCATGCATCCAATTGATTATTGAAGATACTGTAGGTAGTTGCGAATAATTTTTAGTCAGATTCATAACTGATGACAAGAATATTTAAGTCGTTTTCATTGGAAGATACTTAGGATGAGGACGATTACATAAATATTTATATAAACAATTAGTATAAATATATTCTAAAAATATTAACTTTTGATTTAAGAAATCAAGAAGAAAGTTTAATATAAAGAAGAATCTTCAACATCATCAACATATTTTGTTAACAAATTACTATTTTATACAAAACATCTGGTCCACATTGTGCAATTCGATGCACGATCAATTTATAATCTTCTTTTTGTATAATTCTTTAGATAAGACTTGTTAGAAATTCAAACATTCCAAAATGCCAAACGCATTAGCATTTTTAAATTGATGGA
Organism: Diabrotica virgifera virgifera; assembly: GCF_917563875.1. NCBI lineage: Eukaryota > Metazoa > Arthropoda > Insecta > Coleoptera > Chrysomelidae > Diabrotica > Diabrotica virgifera. The sequence goes on along the minus strand of NC_065449.1, from coordinate 10,483,131 downwards.
TAAACCTCTGGGAAATGATAGATACATACTTTTGGTATTCAAAATATTTGGGTTAGAAATTAAATGGTGAAAATCCGTTACAGCAGCCTCTTTGACTTGTTTTTATATTCGAAATCGATAAAAGAATGCTACACTAAAAGAAACTGTTTGGTCCGGCTTGTTTGGTCAAGAGATAACCTCAAAATCAGCATAAGAAGGGCTTGGCTTTGGCCTCGAGAACAAAACAGAATTTCTTGGTGTAGTTTAATGAAATTTAAGAAGTCAAGACGGTTCACATGAATATGTTGTAGGGATACAGAACAAACCTAAAATAAACTCTATACAAGTTTATGCTCCAACTGTGGACAAACCAGAGGGCTATATCGAAACTTTCTACGAAGACATACACATTATTTTAAAATCGATTAAAACGCAGGATGTTACTAGGAAACTAGGAGACTTTAACGCAAGGTTTGGGGAAAAAAAAGTAGAAATATGGGAAGATAGGCCTATCTTCCCAGAGATAGGCTTATCTTCCTTAACTGCCACAGAGAAGACTATACAAGTTGAAGTCACCAGCAGATCAAGAAGAGAGAATTATAAGAAACCAAATAGACTATGTATTAGTTAGACAAAGATACAGGAACGCAATTACATCAGCAAAAACATATCCGAGCGGCGACGTAGGATCAGATCATAACCCAATCGTGACCAAATTAGGCTCAAAGTGAAAATAATAGAACGAAGAACAAGAGATGCACAAATTGATACAAGAAATTATGTACAGTCGGAAAAATGAAAGATTACCCATGAACGATCATATCAATGACTTATTTTGTATTTGCTGTCTTTTTCTATAAATAACAAACGTTTGTTATAGATAATAAGTGATTGATATGATCGTTCATGGGTAACCGAACCCACTCATAAATCAATAATCGATTAATGAATGTTAAAAAACAAAATCTGCAAAAGAGTGAAACAGATACAAAATGGATATTAATAAAGACAGAAATAGATCAAAGTCAAAAAGAAATTCTGACATCAACCAGATATAAAAAGAAACAATGGACGACAGGGGAAATTTTGGAAGAAAGACGTCAACATAAAAACAAAGATAATCAGATGTAAAAAAGTGGACAAACCAATAAAACACAAAATTAAGCAAGGCGAAAGAAGAATGATTAAATTAAAAGAACAATGTGCAGAAACCGAAGAATTCCAGAAAAGACAAGATTTTTAAGTTTAACTCACAACAATAGAAAAAGAAAACCAGGAATACTGAAAGATACACATGGAAACATTTTCCACCTTTTTTGACTCATTTTTTTACTCTCCACCTTTTGCGTCATCCCTAAAAATACAAACGCTAAAGACTGCAATGAATACAGAACAATAGCATTAATAAATCATATTCTTAAATTATTCTTGAAAATAATACATGGTCGTATAAATTTAATAAAAACACAAAGAAGGAATACATAATGATAGTCAGTTTAAGTTAAGGAACGGACTAGGAACCAAAGAGGCGTTATTTGCTTTTAATGTGATGGGTCAAATATGCATAGTAGATTTATGAATGTGGATGTGCAAGTTTGTTACGTTGATTTTGAAAAATCCTTTAACAAAGTAGGACATGAAAAATTAGGTCAAATTACAAATCTTTACTGGAATTAAAGAGCACAAATTGTAATAGATAAAGAACCCAGTTCAGAAATTAAAATTAGGAGAAGAGTTAGGCAAGGATGTATTATGTTTCCATTCTTATTCAATGTATATAGTGAATCAATTTTTGATGAAGAAGAAAGTGAATGAATAATAATTAAGGAAGCTTGGAAGCCCCAATCTTCTTCAAAAAGAAGTAGAAGGTAGAACGATGAAGGGCATTATCATAAGGGTTTGTTCACTATGGAGAGCAATGGATTGTATCCTCGCTCCGGCCCTTGCTCCCTGGTATTTATATTCGCGAATTCTCGCATTTAAAATAAATACATTATTTTAAATGCGAGAATTCACGAATATAACGAATATAAATACCAGGGAGCAAGGGTCGGAGCGAGGATACAATCCATTGCTCTCCGTAGTGAGCACGACTTAAGAGACTCATGAACTGCATTACTGGGATTGAATCAAGTATGTATTGTATAGGTATACCAAAAACCCTATTTTACAAACAATAAAAAACGAACTAAAAACATTCCGATCATTAGGAAAGGAAGCGGCTTTCATTTGGGCACCTTTTCATACAATTATATAAGGCATAAGTGAATGAAAAAGCAGATCATCTGGCAAACAAAAGTCGAATGAGCTCATACCACATTGCAGAGTTGGAAGCATATCCTTAGACTTACACCAATCTAAAGAATTTGGTTAAAATCCACTGTACCAATTTATGGCAAAATCAGTGGCAAAATTTAGGTACAAAATTAAATTTAATCTGCTCAAAAATAATAGTAGGGGAGCAAAGTATGCTAAATGTGCAGTCACTCGAGCGTTATGGGGACCTATTGGGTTGTGAGGAGTAGGTCCTAAAACCAAAAAAAGTTAAGTTAAGTTTTCCATTTTAGTGGGGACTTTCCATTTTTAATTTAATTTTCCATTTCCAACAATCGTTTTTTTAGATTATAGCGCCATCTATCCATAATTCGAAAAAATGTTTCGAATAAAAATTACTTATTTTTACGTAAGAAATCCAAATCTGCAATAAAAAATGGGGGCACCCATTTAAGATTTTAAAGTAACCCCTCACCCCACCTTCGTGGGGGGTCGTGTTTAGTGCCATTCGATAGATTTTTTAAAAATATTGAATAAGTGTATTTTACAGTTTTTCGATTTGATGTTCATTTCGCGAAATATCGCGGGATTCGTATTTAAAATATTAAATTTACCCCCCACCCCTCTCCGTGGGAAGTCTTGTTTGGTATCATTCGATAGATTTTTAAAAAATATTGAAACATATTTTTTAGTTTTTCGATATGTCATTCATTTCGCGAAATATTCGCTTTTTTCTTGTGAAACTTTGGGACTCATCCATTTCCTTACGCCCCGCCCAAATCGTCAGATTTTTGAAATATACACTCTCTTGCATGTACTTAACTACCTTATCTTAATCTGACAATTTCGAATTTTTTTAAGGAGAGATTATTTTTTCGGGCCCCCTTACCGAACTCCCCTGTGTTAAGAGCCAATATATGGTAGAGGTACATCTTCAGAGTACCAGGTTTCTCCCCATATGATAATCTGACGCGCTCTGTTAATGTAAGCTCCCGAACTAATGTAATATTCAAGATATAAAGAAAAAGAAGAATTAAGTTTTAAGGTTATGTTCATTATTGGAAGTTCCGTTACACAAATGTTACACATGTTTTAATTAATATTTTCAGTTTTCTCAGGCTAATTGTTTAATAAACTTTTTACTAATCGACAGGAGAGTTATTTTATTTATCAGGTTATGGCTGCCCAGACACGTTATTGTGAGATTTGAGAACTAGCCTGTTCTTCGCGCCGGTAAAAAGATTAGTTGTTTCGCGTTCAAGTCGTGAGTGGCCCCCGTGTTTATTTTGTGCTACGTTCAAGTCGTACAATTACAAAATAAACATTTAGTGAAGTGCAAAAATGGCCTCAGCTGTGAAAATTGATTCTGGTAATATCACCAAGTTTGATGGCTCAAATTTTCAACTATGGAAATTCAGTGTAACCATTTTGTTTAAAGCAGAGAAGCTGCTTTCAATTGTGAATGGAACAGTTACAGAACCAGCAGTCCAAACTAGCAGTGAGTGGAAAGAATGGGATGAGAAAAATTCAAAGGCACAGGTAATTTTATTATCTACTATATGTCAAGATCAAATACAACATTTGATAAATTGTGAAAATGCTTCTGAAATGTGGTCAAGACTGATCACAATACATGAACAAAAGACAGAAATATCTAGAGAGTTACTATGGCAAAAATTTTATGAATATAAAATGCATGATAATGCAAAAGTTGCAGAGCATATATCAACAATTGAGCTATTAGTTAGACAGTTAAAAGATGTTAAAGAAACTATTAGTAATAGTGCTGTTTGTTCCAAAGTAATTAATAGTTTACCTCCTAGATTTAATGCCTTTCGTACAGCCTGGGACTCTGTAGCTAGTAATCAGCAAACGTTTGAAAATTTAGCAGCAAGATTGCTTAAAGAAGAAACTAGAATGAATAATGATGACTCTGAAATATCCCGTCTTGCTTTACAAGTAGAGGCTTTACAAAGTAAACTGGAAGTCACCAGTAAAAAGAAAACAAATATACAGGACTTAAAGAAGAATACCACCTGTAATTATTGTAAACGCAAGGGACACTGGGTCAGAGAGTGTAGAAAGAGAATACATGATTCTAAAAATCAAGATAAAAATAAGTCATCAGAAAGTAATCAAAGTTCAGCTTATATATGCGATATTTCTTCCATGTACTTGTCAACCTCCAGCGCAAATAAAAGTGAGTGGATATGTGACTCAGGAGCAAGCCTACACATGACTGGTGAAAAATTGTTGTTTTCAAAATTAGAATCTCTATCCGAACCTACGTTTGTTAGAATAGCAAACGACAAGCTGATTCCTGCAGAAGGTAAGGGTGTTATTGAGATACAGGCATTTGTAGAAGGTGAGTGGTATGATCGTACTATAAATAATGTCCTATACATTCCTGAACTTAGTCACAGCTTATTTTCAGTGGGAGCTATGACAGATAAAAACTTTACCTATCATTCTCATAAAAACAGGTGTCAATTTCTAGAGCCAAATGGAAACATTTCATGTGTTGGAGTACGTAGAGATAATCTGTGGGTCATGCAATTTAGAGTTAAGCCTATTGCAGAATGTAATTTAGCTTGCAAAACATCAATAAAGTTATGGCATGATCGCCTAGGGCATATCAACTTCACCACAATTAAGAAAACAGCTAATTTGGTAGACAACATGAGAGTTGACGACAAAGAAGAATTTTTCTGTGAGACATGCCAGTATGGGAAGCAGTCAAGAAAATCCCATAAAAGTCTTACAAGAAGCAGATCAGACAAACCAGGTGAATTTATTCACACGGATGTATGCGGGCCAGTAAACATTTCTTCTCCAAGTGGATCAAAATATTTTGTTTTATTTAAAGATGATTGTAGCGGTTACTGCAGTGTTTATTTTCTAAAGCACAAGTCAGATGTTCTCAACAAGTTTAAAGATTTTAAAATACTGATTGAAAAACAAACTGGCAATAAGATTAAGGTTTTAAGAAGCGACCAAGGTAAAGGAGAATATATCAATAGTGACTTTCAGGATTTTATCAGGAAGAATGGTATATTACATGAATGTTCAGCTCCTTATACACCTCAACAAAATGGCCGCAGTGAGAGGCAGTTAAGGACAATTGTTGAAAGTGCGAGGACTATGCTTATCAACAAAAATGTGTCACAAGAATTGTGGACCGAAGCTGTAAATACTGCTGTATATGTTCTTAATCGAACGGCTTCAAGTCAAGTACAAAACATGACTCCATATGAAAAATGGTTTGGGCGAAAACCAGATCTAAAGCACATCAGAGTTTTTGGCAGTACAGCTTACATGTTGATACCATCACAGTTTCGTAAGAAGTTTGATTCAAAATCAAGAAAATTATTGTTCGTTGGATATGATGGATATTCATCAAATTATAGACTGTGGGATTGTGAGAAGAGAAGAATTGAAGTGAGCTGCAATGTAAATTTTGATGAAAACGAAACAATTAAAAATAAGAAGGAAAACTTTAGATTAAAATTTGAACTCCTAGATGATAATGAAGAAAGAGACTATGATGATATGTACGATATTCAAGAAAGTGACAATGAAGAGAGTTTAGACATGTCACAAGGTAGTAGGTCTCAAGCAACAGATCATGATGATGAGGATTTTGATTGTAATCTGTTCTATGATGCGAATGATGATCATGTAAATGATAGACAGCTACGTAACAGAAATACACTGTCTAAGCCGGACTATTATGGTGTAGCAAACTACTGTGACATACTTGAACCCATAAGTTATGAAAGTGCAAGAAAGTGTGAGGACTCTAGCAAGTGGCAACAAGCAATGGAAGAAGAAATAGACGCCCTCAAGTTTAATAACACATGGGACTTAGTAAAATTGCCTGATGGTGCAAAAGTGATAGACAATAAGTGGGTTTATCGTGTTAAGACTGACTCAGATGGTAATCCTGTTCGTTATAAAGCACGTCTGGTTGCACGCGGTTTTATGCAAGAACGTGGGATAGACTATGAAGACACTTTCGCGCCGGTTGTGCGGTATGACTCAGTGCGGATTTTGTTATCGTTAGCAGTGGAAAAGGATCTTAGACTTGCTAACTTTGATGTACAGACTGCATTCCTGTATGGTGATCTACCAGAGTGTGTGTATATGAAGCAGCCAACTGGTTTTGAAAGTAAGAAGTCACACAACTTAGTGTGTAAATTGAATAAAAGCTTATATGGACTTAAGCAATCACCACGATGCTGGAACCAGAAGTTTGTATCTTTTCTTAATAAATTTGACTTTAGACAATTAAAAAGTGATCAATGTGTTTTTGTTGGTAATTTTGCAAATTCTGAAACTTATTTAGCAATTTATGTTGATGATGGACTTGTCATGTCAAAATCAGAAAGTGCTATTAATGAACTTCTAGAATCTTTAAAGCAAATATTTAAAATAACTGTAAATTTAAATAATAAATTACATTTTGTTGGACTTGAGATTGAACAAGATCTTAGTGCAGGTACAATTGCTATTCATCAACATAATTATATAGAAAAACTTCTTGTTAAATTTAATATGACTAATGCTAACCCATTAAAGATTCCTGCAGAGCCTAGTGTACCTTTGTCTAAAGGAAATATTTTAAATTGTAATAAATCTTTGCCATATCGTGAGGCTGTTGGTTCACTAATATTTCTAGCAACCACCAGTCGCCCAGATATTACATTTGCAGTTAATCAGGTAAGCAGATTCTTTAATGCTTGGAGTGATGAACATTGGAAAGCAGTAAAACGAATTTTTAGATATCTGAAATATACTGCTCATTATAAAATTGTGTACAGAAAAACTACACAAATCAAGGTAATAGGCTACACTGATGCAGACTATGCTGGCTGTCTGGATACAAGAAAATCTACTAGTGGATATGTATTTATACTAGGCAATGGTCCTATTACCTGGAAGAGTCAAAAACAGAACGTAGTGGCACAATCAACGACAGAGGCCGAATATGTGTCCTTGGCTTTTGGTGTTAGAGAAGCTTTATGGCTTAGAAATTTTTTAAAGGAGATTGGAATTGATGTCTCACCTGTCAACATCTTTGTTGATAATCAATCTGCCATTAAGCTAACACAGGCACAACAATTTCATAGCAGAACAAAGCATATTGATATTAAGGTTCACTTTGTTCGAGATGAGTGTGAAAACAAGAACATATGTGTAAGCTATGTCAATACAAGTAATCAGTTAGCGGACTTGTTCACTAAAGCATTGTCAAAGACAGTTTTTAACAATTTATTGAATAAGTTAAATTTGTCAATTTAAACTTTGTATTTGTTAATGTGTTAGGTCTTTGTTTTAGCATTTGTTGTCAAATCTTGAATAAGTGGGAGTGTTAATGTAAGCTCCCGAACTAATGTAATATTCAAGATATAAAGAAAAAGAAGAATTAAGTTTTAAGGTTATGTTCATTATTGGAAGTTCCGTTACACAAATGTTACACATGTTTTAATTAATATTTTCAGTTTTCTCAGGCTAATTGTTTAATAAACTTTTTACTAATCGACAGGAGAGTTATTTTATTTATCACGCTCGAGTAACTGCAAAAATCCCCGCTTAGGCTCCCCTACCATAAATGCTGTCCTATATAATCTTTCAAACAGAAGAAACTAATTTATTATTAACCCTCTAAGAATTGACCATACTACCTTAACACACAAATACTTAATAACAAAAGAATCACTACTTTATTTAAAAGGCATATAAGTTATATAATTCTTTTTATGGAATATTTCTTGCAAAAGAAACAAACAAAGAAAATATTTAGCTCAAAGAGATGGGAACTAAAACAGTGCCTCCACACGGTGCTCTGAGGAGGGTAACGTTAAAGCCGAAATAGGTATAAGCACATAGTGGATGCCCTATTCTGTAATCAAATCTGAATCGTCTTTACTTTACAAAAAAATATTATTAACAGAAAAAAATATAAAAAAAAGAAATGAAGATTGAAATAAAAAATATTCATTGAGCGAAATATATGCACAATAATTTAATTTTGTACGTTACGTTTAATTAACGAAAAACTAATTAAGGGGTAGGAGAAAAATCTTGGTCCAATGCTATTTAAATGCATTTATATTTTTCGAATCCTGAGAAAACTGATAAATATTTTTGAAAAATTTAAACAGAAAATGCAAGATTACATTATTACCGAGGGCCGAAAGTCCCTTAGAAGAAACAAAAAGTTTTTTTAGAATGAAATATTTGAAATTAAAAATCACACTAAATTTTCTCTTTTTTTTCAACCCTGTATGTAACTTATTAAAATAAACGTTATAGAAGTTTTTAGGGACTTTCGGCCCTCGGTAAGAACGTAATCTTTCATTCCGCGTTTAAATTTTTCACAAATACTTTTACTTTTTATTTAATCGAGAACTCTTCTACCTTTCGGTGTGAGTTTCACAAATACTTATTAGTTTTTTCAAGATTCGAAAAAGAAATGAATGCATTTAAATAGCATTGGACCAAGATTTTGCGCCTACCTCCTTAACCAACATATCAATACATACTGATGCGTTTATGTCTTAAAATTAATAAAAAAGTAAAAATTAAAGACTTACGCAATGCTGTTGATGATACTATCCAGTCCATTTCCCTTTTTCACCCTATTCTTCGGTAAAGTCGCCAAATAATCATTGGCTTTATCGTGGTATGCTCCATACATCCCTTGCAATGCACCATAAACCAGTTTCTTCACCCTGGGATCATTCCTGTCTAAACTGCCATCATTGGCATGGTTTGGTGTTCTAGGAAGAGTTTTATTGCCCGTTCTTGGTAGAGTACTGTAACCATTGGACACTGGGGCTTTTGGTACTTGGTGGAAAGTTTTTGGACTAGAGTTGGACACTTTAGGACTGGTAACAACAGGTCTTGGTGGTAAATTTGCTGGAGGAAGAGGTGGTGGTGGAGGAGGAGGAATTGCACTATTGGATACGGGGATTTCTACTTTAATTATACTTTCCTGAGCATCCACTGTTATTGGTTCAATAGGAACTTCACTACAAACTTCTTCTTGGCTATGTTTAACAGGAACAGTCGAATTGTTGTTGATGGTATGTTCAAGTTGACTGCTGAATTTAGCGACATCTATTTTTCCAGGTGGTGGAGAAACACTGTCATTAATTTTGGGGCTGTTCTGTAGTTCTTGTTTCCTTATTTCGATGAAAGTTTGGTTGGGCTTTTTTGTTGCTGCTTGCACCTTTTTAGGAAACTTTTCGATGTGGTTGACTTTGTTTATTTTAGTTATAACTTTTTTGTTTTCGTCGTGGTTTTCTTCGAAGATTTTTGTCTTTTCTGTAATGCTGGAGCTTCTCTTCAATATATGCGTCTGTGTCTTGTTATTATGGACACTAGTGTTGCAGAATTTTTGTGATAATTCGCCGACAGATATTTTGATTTGTTCGCCATCAGTCTCGTCTAGTTTTGGTTTCGGCAAAGTGACTTGAATCTGGCTGTTGTTTGTATTTTTCGTGTTGTTGATCTGTATGAACACTTCAGTCTTGACATTTTTTGGCGCTTCTTCTTTCTTGATAAACGCTGGCTGAACCGGTTGGAATTTCTTTGTGTTGTAGTCTTTGAGATACTCGTTGAAGCTTTTCGTCGGCATTTCGTTGAGTTCGTTCAAGTCGCTAACAGAAGAATTCAGCGACGAATTGGTATCACTCTCGCTTTTTTTGCCATTTTTATAGTTTCCTAGAAAATTCACGTAATCCTTGTACTGGTGTTTCTTTTCTTTGTCGAGAACGACTGTGACCGACGTCATTTTTCTGCAAACAACGGACACTGGTTCACTGGCACTTAAAAAAAAACGACTGGTCACTGGGTAACTTACGAAATAGCCGTCTACTCCCGCTATGGCTTTGGTATTTCTTTTCTGTCTCGGCCGAGGCACTGGAGTGTGGTATCTACATAAAACCAAACTGCTGGAGTCGGTGGATGGATGATATCATCTCCACAGGGAGGGGATATAGGTAAAATGTTGTGTATCAATATATGCGATATGAGCTTGTTTTGTTTTATTGTTGATAGCATGGGCGTGCTTCAAGTACATATTAGGGGTATTGATTTATAGCGGGATATTTAAAAAACGGTTAAGTCTATGTAGAAGAGGTAACAAATATTTTAATTATAAATTAAACAATATTTCTGCAAATATTCTTCTCTTCGGATAGCATGTGAATGGTGAAAATCTAGAAAACCGGAAAAAATTTTCCAACTTTTTTTGGACTGGTCAATAAAGCGAAAAAATGCTTTTTAATGAATTTTGTTACGGAAACTAAAAAAATACAAAAATACCTTTAAAAAATAGAAAAACTTCATGAAAAAATCGGAATTTACAACAAAAAGGGTTATAAAAATATAGAACTGCTTAAAAAATAATACGAAATCTAGTGATATAAATGCAAATACCAATATTTATGCTGTTAAACCATGACAAAATATTGCTACATTTATAATTGCTTTTTACGAAGTGAAAATGTAAAATTTGTAAAGTAAGTTATCAATCGAAGTAGAACAGAAAACGACAATAAATATCGTTCCCATACCACCAGATTGACAACAGGTGAAATACTTTCTTTGGTTACAACCTCCCGAGATTTTTAAAATTTATAAATCAAACAGACATGCCGAGGAAATTAAGATAAGAGAATTTTAAATAATTCACAACTCATCTACTCAGCGTGGTAAAAGCTCCAACAAGGAAGATTCCTGAATACTTAAACAAAAGAGTAAATGAATTAAAAATGTATAAACATTCTCAATTTCTTTGCAATACGAAAATGCAGCAGCTGCATAATACTCTGATTAAATCGGAGAGTGCAGGAAGAGTCTAAGAGTCTTACTAGAGTCTAAGACTAGAGTCTTCCTAGAGTCTAAGACTCTTAGACTCTTCCTGCACTCTCCGATTTAATCAGAGTATTATGCAGCTGCTGCATTTTCGTATTGCAAAGAAATTGAGAACGTTTATACATTTGTAAAATTTGTATTTAAAATATTATAGAAATTTAAAATAATAGGTATCAGGATCTACAAAATGCTTTGAATGATTACCAATTTTGGTGAATCAATCCTTCATGGTTCAAGCAATCATAGGATTGCTAACAAACTCTATAACTTGTTGTCCCAGGAAGAATCCATTCCATATTTAGTCAAAGCAAATTGTCGGTATCATTAAACATCATCAGTGCCTAACGAAGATCTATTACACATTACACCTGACCCAACAAAAGCGTGTAGAAAATGAAAAATAAAGTCCAGAAAGTAGATAGGTCACACACTCCGAAAAAATAGTTCCAGTATTGCAAAGTGGAATCCCCAAAGGAAAAAGAAAAAGAGGTCGCCCAGCACAAACTTGGAGAAGATCCATCATGAACAAGATAAGAGGTCAAGGAAAATCTTGGAATGAGGTGAAGGCCTTAGCTAAAAATAGAACCCGATGGCGCGTTTTCACTGTAGCTCTTATATACAGAGCGTTTACTTTGTAATTATGTATAGGACATTGAAGAGAGCGCTAAAATCGGCAACATTGCTTACTATTCCACTATAGTATCGATGTTTAATCGGTAATGGGCAGATTCAAACAAATAATTTCAGTTTAGAATTTACTCATTAACAAGGAGTAGGTAACATAATACGATTTTTAAATTACCGGCAGTTGTTATCTACATTAGTCGCTTATTGCTTAGGTACTATTCCTCGTTCAGCGTTCCGCTCTCTTTAACTTTGAAATCTCATCGCTCAGCAAGAGTATTTTTATAAGCAAGTAGTGAGGTACACGTGAGGTATAGCATTTCATTTAATATAGAGATGGAAATTACCACTATTTAACGGTAACGTTCCCAACGTTACGAGATAGCGTGGTAATAGGTGATAGTCACCTATTATTTTTGTTACCATTTTACCAGATGCATAGTAGATAACTCCCGTTGTTCCGTCTCGTTCTCATACATGCGTTCTTAACTTGCGGGCCGAAATGACGAACTATTTCGTTAATGTGAGTAAACTCTAATCAAAGCGACACTGTCACTTTTTTGTAACGATTTGCTGGTGTGGTGCTAACACACACAAGATTACAAAAACACAAGATAACAACATTACAAAATAGTAAGTTATAAAATTTTAAAATTTAAATAGTTAAGTACATGTCATAATATTAAAACTAACATAGACAAAATAAAATGTGAACGAAATGACAAAATAATTCCTAATAAAATGTAAAATATTTTTTTATGCCCTACAGTCTACAGAAATGGTTCAAATAGACCACCGTTTGTGTATGGACAATATCCCAATATATGTCATAAAAACTCCTGCGGACAGATGACAGAGTCTCTGCTGTAACAGAATTGGAGACTTCTCTTATTAGAGTTTTTAATTCATCCAAGTTTTGGGCTCCAGTCTCAGGATGATCGTAGATGGTGTTTTTAAAATATACCCCAAAAAAGGCGGCCAGGGGAGTAATTGTTCCACTGATAACTAAAAGCCCACACAGCTGCAGAGTAGGAGGGCTACCAAACACCAGACCGAGCCAAGTCATTGATTTTTATTGCTTTCAAGATTGCGCCAAGATCATAGTAATACTAATTATCAAAATTCGTTAGAGTAAAGATCTTGTTAGATGACAACTTAGCCTCACACCTATCTGTAGAAGTCATTAAAACTTGCCAAGAACATAATATCTAATTTGTTTTTTGCCCCTATTGGTGTGACTTTTTTCCTCACATAAACAGGTTCGTCCTTCTAGAAGAAGGCCCAGGAAGAAGTGAAGCATCTTTGCTTCACAAAGACAAGTTAAAAAAGAACCAAAGTATCGGTTTATCCTGCCAAAAGCCTCGAAATTGTAGATTTTTAAGCAGAAATCTCTAATGACAAAAGTGAATGTACAACAGGACCTGACAACGAGAACAAAAGCCCAAACAGCAGCACATTGAAAAGGAAAAACCTGTTAAAGATCTTGATGACTCAACTTTTGAAGAGTCTGGTTATTCACTCCAAGACAGTGATACAGAATAGAGAGAAAATTTTTATGAAGAGCATACTATACGTACATTCATCACCATCATCATTTGGCTCTACAACTCTATGTGAGTTTTGGCCGCGTTTACTATTTCCCTCCATTGTTGTCGGTCCTGAGCAGCTATTTCCCATTGCTGTACTCCCAATTTGCGTAGGTCACTGGCTACTGCGTCTTTCCATTTCTTTCTTGGTTGACCAACTGACCTTTTGCCATCAGGTCTTTCCCAGAATGTGGCGTTTAGAAGTCTTTCGTCACTCGATCTTAGCACGTAACCCGCCCATCGTATTCGGTTTGCTTTAATGTAGCGTACTGTTTTCATCTCCATATATTGTCTGGAGTTCATCATTGTGTCTTCTCCATTCTCCTGTATTCTCTTCTCTGCAAGGCACATAGATAGTTCGCAGTATCTTTCTTTCTAGTACCAGTAATTTTGTCGTTTCCCGCTGGTTCAGAGGACATGTTTCGCTTCTATACGTTATTGTGGGACGGATTATTGTCTTACATACTCTTATTTTTGCTGGTATTGAGAGTATTTTTGGTTTAAGTAGGGTCATTAATGAGTAATATGCCTTGTTTTCTGCAATGATCCTGGCTGCCACGTCCTTTTCATATTTATTTTCAGATGTTATGATCGCTCCCAGGTACTTAAATTCTTTGACGACTTCAAAGTTGTATTCACTTATTGTTACGTTTTGTCTAACCCTTGGTCTTGGGTTCTTTGTAACCACCATGTACTTGGTCTTGTCTTCGTTGACCTTAATGTACTATACGTACATTAATAAAGTGAATTAATGGAATTAGAGTAATCACTACTTTTAATTAGGATGGTAATTAGGTTGTGATTTTTACATTTTTTGTCACTGAAAAAGTCTATAATCCAGTTATAATCTGGAAAGTCACCATTTCAAAACGAATTGATAAATTAACTAAATATGTTGAAGGTGATATTATGAAAGAAACAACCTAAAACCCAATGTTAAGAAATCTAAATGATTTCACACAAAATTACACGCATAATGTCGAATAGAACCAGTTTAAACAACGGCTGTAAAATGACAAACGCCCTTTGACACCACGACATCAATATTGACCTATAAGTTAAAATGGCACATTGTTATATCTTTCTAGTACTACTTCATGGAATAGAGGTTTGGACTCTTAGTTAGAGTATCCTTAAATGGTTCGAAACCTATGGAGATTTGGGTGTACAGAGAATTACTAAAGATAGCCTGGATAGAATCACAAACGATAAGCTCTTTAGATGGACGTAGTAAACAGTATGAACTCTTCTCTCTGATTATATAGGGAAACGTTTAAGGCCAACGTGATCCTGACCGAAGAAGAACTCATGGAAATGGATTACATCATTATTTAGATCTGGTTTAAACAAAACAATAAGAGAAAATACGGCCGAGCTATCATGATGACTAACGAGCAGTAAGATGAAACAATTATTCAAACTAAAACATTTTTATATCATATAAACTATTTTGATAATTATATCGCATGATGTACATCGATTAACATTTATTGATTAGTTGATAAGTTTATACTCAATACAGGAAACAGATAAAGTATCTTATCTTTTAATTCTTCATATTATTGCAGCCACGAATAAACAAATCGATTATGTTTAATATATCACAAGGTATTTATATGTATTACATTTTTCGTTTGATGTGATGTAATATAATATATTAGAAATGTCGTATGTTGTAAATCATCACTACTAAGGCACTAAAAATAACATTATTAAAAAATAACATTATTAACTCTTAATATTAACTCATATTAGTAAACTATAAATAAATAGTTCTATATAAATTAGAAATAGATATTAATTATACATTTGTTTTATTTAAAACCGCTTCTTCTTCTTCTTCTTCTTTTTGTTCAAGTTTCAAGTGTCCTGTCCGATGCGAACGTTGGCTATGAGCATGGCAATTCTGATCTTGCTTACGGTACTTCTGAATACTTCGACCGATTTGAGCCCGAACCACTTCTGCAGATTTTGGAGCCACGAGTGTTTTCTCCTGCCTGGCCCTCGCTTACTGTCCATTTTCTCCTGGATAATCAATTGGAATGGAGACGATGACACTTACAGAGATATCAGCCAATAGATTGAGAACGACACAGAGGGCGATCGAACGAGCTATGTTAGGAATATCTCTGTCTGAGGGAACATATATGAAATGAGGATGTGCGAAGCAGGACGAACGTGGAAGATGTAATTGGAAGAATTGCGCAAATGAAATGGAATTGGGTAGGACACGTGGCACGGCAAAACATCGAAAGGTGGACGAGAAACATTGTACATTGGAGACCATGCGAGCACAGTCGTCGGAAGACCACCAAAAGGATGGCTAGAAGACATCAAAGCAAAAATGGGGAGAAACTGGCACCAAATAGCACAAAACAAAGGAGAATGGATAACTCATGGGGAGGCCTTTGCCCAGGAGTGGATGCAAACAGGCTAAAGAAGAAGAAGAAGAATCAATTGCAGTAGACTTCTTTGCTTAATTGTGCTAACGATTTCTTTCTCTTTTCCGATTCTGTGGATTACCTCTAAGATAGTGGCATGTTCGGTCCATTGACATTGCGGATGCTTCTAGTTTTTCATGAGCGTCTCTGTCAGCGTCCAGGCCTCCACACCATATAGTAAGATCGGAAGAATCTAGCTTATAACTCAACGTAGTTTTGGGGGGAGAGACAAATCCTTGCTTATGAGGAGCTTTTTCATATTGTTTAAAGGTGCTCTAAGTCTAGCAAGAACTAGCTTAAAAACGCTACAATATCTTAAAGTGGCTTAGCACAATAAGTTTTGCAGTTAAAAGTTATTTTTCTGAAGATAGATTATCGTAAAAGCAAACTGTTCTCGGCCGCCACTGGTAAATTCGTTCTGCAAAACTTGTTTTTCGTAATAACAGGCTTGTATTATCATTATCACTTGCATTGTTTTGAATTTATGCATTGGGAGATAGACTAATTATTTAATTATTCTCTATGGGTATTTTTCAATAATTGTCTTCAAGGGCCAGTGACCAGGGAGACGGGAATTCTTTGCAAACGAGATGTAAACGCGTGCTAGCAACTGGTACTCGTGTATAAGATAGTAACTTTTATTTTATAGTCTGTTATTACTAAAAAACAAATAAGACAAAGTGTAAGTGTAAGATTCGAAGTGTAACACTACAACTAAATTACCACAAACTAGTGTTCAATTAAGTATTCACAAATATTGCCACCAAAGTATTGTACCAGTTTATTTTACAATATTATAAATACTAGCAGTACCTAATATTATCTATAGTTGCTGCTGGATTCTTATTTTTTAATTATAAGTAGCAATTCATTACGAGACAAGAGATTTTTTAATTTAGAGATAATTTACTTATTATGATTAACTATTTAGATGGGAAATAAGCCACAATTAAATTGAAAAAATAATTTTATTAACGTTTATGATATGAGACTCAAGTGTACAGAAAACCAACACACACCAACAGATATCTCAATTACAAATCAAATCAAAACATCAACGTTAAAAAGGGAATCATTATATCCTTATATGATAGAGCCAAAATGAGTTGTTCTAACGAAAATTCATTTTTAGAACAAAAATAATTGTTAACATCTGTTTTATTAAAAAATGATTATCCTTTATCGTTTATAAATAATAAGGAATTGTCAAGAATGGATCGAATGGAACAGAACAACTTAGAACGGGATTCTACAACATTCACAAGAAATAATACGAGAAAAATATTAATACCATATATAAAAAGACTATCCGAGAAACTTAAAACAATAGGAAATAAATTCAACATTTCAACAACATTCAAAACAACAAACACATTGAGATCTATTCTATCTAAAACTAAACCTAACAATGAACAAGAAAGAACAAAGAATTGCATTTATACAATACCTTGTGAATGCGAACAATTTTATTTAGGTGAAACATCAAGACCATTAAACGTTAGAATAACTGAACATCAGTCTATTAAAAATAGAGAATTTGATAGATCTCAAATATATCAACACGCATGGGATAATGAACATAGAGTTCAGTGGAGAGATTCAAGTATAGTCCTGAAATAATTAGATAATAAAAAGAGAAAAATCAAAGAAGCGGTTCTAATTATGCTAAATGAAACCAATTGTGTCGCAAATTCCTCGGTAGAATGCAGTAGGATATGGTTACCCATACTGAAAGAGGAAGTCAATAGAAAGAGAATACCACGATTAGTGAGTCAATAACATATCGAATTAGTACAAATTTTATATTTTAGTATTGCTTATTGTATATCTATATATTATTAATATTTTATAATTTAAACATATTAAAGTCAGAATTTGGTATTAGTTTTTTGAAAGTAAATTAAATGTAAGACCAAATACTTACGATGTCGGGATAGTATCAGGAGGTTTTTTCCTGGTTTTCCCTCGTGATTTACTACGGAATCTCTAACGCGAGCATTTTACTGTCATCGTTGCTTTTGTTGTCTTTTTAAAGACAGATCACATGCTATGATTTTTTTGTGACGGATATTCTTGAGTTGGGATTGATTTGATGTAATCGAATGAACTATCTTTTAGTAAAGTCGTCCCAGGAACGCAACTCATAAATGTTGGCGATATCATTTTAAAGTCTTCTACTTTAAAATGTATAATATACGTCTGAATTGCCAATATAAATGAGTCAGATTAAATAAATTATTAGAAGAATTTTTTTACTTAACAACAACATTATTTTAGTAGTATTTTGTATTTTGACAACGAAACACGACTTGGGCTTCGAAACGTTAATAAAATTATTTTTTCAATTTAATTGCGGCTTATTTCTTATCTAAATAGTTAATCATAAAAATGCCACAAGGAAATAGCTTCAGAACAACATTAAAAATTTAAAAATCCACGAGGAAAAATTTCCTGTAGTTGGCTGTATACCATTACAAAAACATAAAATCCTTTATAAAAGGTATATTTGTTAAAATCCCTATACAGGGCTACATCAAAGACAGAACTAGTTTTCGATCGGTTGACCGATCATCATCAGTGCAATCTTAGAATCTACATGCAAGCCACCAAAGTAAAAATAACAGGGTAAAAACCCTTTACAATTGATCCGTCATCGGAACATATGACAAAGATGTGAATTATAACATGGATGATTAAGATATCCAATGTTTTTCGCCCGAGGTACCAATGAGCTCTATCTGACAAGTTCACATCATGACTGTATGGAAGCAAGTGATGCTTTGATGTAGCCCTGTATAAGGATTTTAACAAATATACCTTTTATAAAGGATTTTATGTTATTAAAAATTTACTTTTTGTGGTGGTTCAGGTGATCCCTTTCACCAGCCTTCATAAAACTCATTCTATTTACTTAGCTCTTGCAGAATTAATGTATGAATTATTGTACTTCTGGTTCTATCTACCAGTGGAGGTTAGCAATCATTATGGCTATTTTGAACTTTGATGCTGGCTCTATTTGTTCTTTTTCACTTGTTCTCCTTCTTCTTCTTTCTCAGCTTTTCCCTTTTAATAAATCGTTGTTCCTTACTTTTTTCCACTCATTTCTGTCCTTCGTGTCTTCTTCATTTAAACCTTTCTCTTTTAAGTCTTCTACCACACAGTCCTTCCATCTCTTTCTTGGATTTTCCTTACCGCTATTTTCATTTTAGCTACCTCCACCTTCTTTTCCTGACCTGTCTTTACAGGCCACACTTTTAGCAAAACAATTCGATGTTCAATGTCCCCAATTATTCCTGTTCGTCCCCACTACATATACTTCGTTTTTCGACCTGCTAACCTTAAGTTATTCTTCCTCAACAGCCCTTACCTAACCTTCCAACAGTTCTTTACTCTCCTCCACTAACACTGTATTATGCGCAAAGATCATTGTCAAAAAAGCTGTCAAAATACTTTCTCCATCTCTTTTTGACATGCTTTTCGTGAATTAGTATTTTATTATTTTTATCTCGGATACATCTAATCTGATTAAAATCTCTTGCTTTCTTTGCTCTCTGTTTGGCTATTTTATATATCTTTGCTTCGCCTTCCCTGGTATCAAGTTGATCGTATAGGTTTAAATACGCTTCTGCTTTAGCTTTTGCTACTGCTACTTTCGCTTCCTTTTTGGCGACCATATAGTTTTGAAGATCTACTTTTTCTCGCTAGATTTACTCATATTTTGAGTACTAGGAAGCAAAAATGTTGTTTGATTTTTACCTAGAGAAGTATGTAGACAGGTGTAGAATGCAAATTGTAGATTCTCCCATGTGTATTATTTATCGGTGTTCAAGCCTTGCAAATTGTAGAAGGCTGAGATTAGGGGTTGTTACCAAAAATTTGCTTTCCGACCTAAGAGATCTATAGATCAATACTTCTGCTCTTTAGATTTCTTTTTGATCAAAAAAGAAGTTTTATCGTTTATCATCTTTTAGAGTTTGCAACTCACGGTATATATTTATGAATATTATGTCGGTATGAGTAAGCCTTATTACTATTTACCGATCTGTTTTCTTTTGTCTTACCTCCATGATGCAGACAGTACGACTCTTGAAATATTTACCACAAAGAACATAAACCTCCAACAAATTGTTATGTCTTCCACGGTCTACTTGTAATTTTAAATAGAAATGAGTTTTCTGCGAAACGATGATTCAGTTCACTTTAGTCGATTATCGATTCAGACGAAGTTGCTTATGCGGTCTACTTATGCGGTTGAGACGGACAGTCACCACTGCCAAAGCTGACGATTATCAAACAAACGAAAAGGCTTGAGATAATAATATATGAAAGTGATTTTTCGGTATATGTATTAAGTCATTCCTTGCATTGGAATTTCCTTAACGGAAATGTGGTTACTTAGTACACTTCTCAACAATTGAAGTGGATATTATGAAAATGTGTATTTTATTTTTTGTTCATAAGGTCAAATAGAAAAATGGAGTGATATAAATAAAGATTTATTTTTACTTCGTATTTTCATACAGATGAACCGAAAGAAAGAAATTCTTTAAGAAAAAAAAAATAGAAAATAAATAAAAATTGTAAAATTAACAACCTAAAATTTCTATTCCTGCTCAATTTCTAATATCCCGAAAAGAAAAATTAGTAGTGTGTGGGCCAGCTCTGTGTCGCCTTAGCGCTCTAACTCTATTTGGAAGACCTCTTATTAAATTATTGATGAGCCTGTTTTGTTGCCTAGACATTTCGGCCCTAACATGTTCAATGCAATTCATATCAGGTGAACACGGTGGCCACTCCATTCTTGTAATGCCATGAGCTTCTATACACTCGTTGACAATTCTAGCACGGTGAGGGCGAGCATTACCATCAATCAGAACAAATTGTTCGCCTATTGCACCAAAAAATGGAACAACTCTTGGTACTATGACTCTGTCTCGATATCGTGTAGCAGTCATTGTCTCATTAATTAAGACGACTAAGTCCGTGCGACCATCAAAACATATGACTCCCAACAAACAAAAGGATCCACCTCCAAAAAGAGTGGTTGGGATTCTCAGATTTTCATTGTAACGCTGTCCTCTTTCCCTCCACACCAATATTTGGCCATCATTCGTATACAAACGAAATCTGGACTCACCAGTAAAGAGACAATTCCTCCAATTTTCGAAATTCCACTGATAGTGTTCCATCGCCCAGCGATATCTGCATGCACGCTGCTCCCTAGTTAGTCGTGGATGGGTAGCGCGCCGTCTAGCCCTTAAATTGGATGCATGTAACCGTCTTCTGACAGTTTGATTGAAAATCGCTCGTCCAGTAGCATGCCTGAAGATACTGTTAATTCTGGAAGCCGTGAATGTTGGGTTTCTTCTCGCCGTCAGAACTACAAAACGGTCTTGCCGACGAGTTGTAGATCGTTCTCTTCCTCCTCCATGCCTGTATGTTGCAGATCCAGTTGCTACATACCGATTCCATGCACGACTTATCACACTTTGCGACACATTTAGCCTCATAGCAACCTCTTGTTGAGGTATGCCTTGTTGGATCCAACGAACTAATTGCTCGAGCTGCACTAGTTCTAAACGTCTTTGCGGCATAATGTTTTTGTGATAAATAGATTTCTTGACTTATTGACAACTGGTAAAGCCAATACAAGCACTTTTATACGAATGATATATTCATGTTTGGAACAACATTTCACTCTTTGTACGAGATAAGGGCCGATAAGAATAGGGAGAAAAAACCACATGCAAAAAATATTGGCAATAAAGATAGCATATAGAGTATAGTACAAGCAATTATTTTAAAAATAGTTTTATATGTTAATTTTAGGAATTTTAAAATTATCCACTTCAATTGTTGAGTAGTGTATTTGTTTTTCAGTTCAACAAAAGATTTGATAATTATTTGACACCTTTTTTAAAAATATATTAGAAAGTGGACAAAGTTTTATAGATAATTGAAATCATTTTTTGAATATCTTGTTAAATTATTATAGAAAACCATGAGTTTAACAAGTTTGAAATTATGCATAGATCACAAAAAGTAAAATATTAAATTTTTAGAAAATACTCAAGATAGCAATATAATGTCATAAACGTACATGTAGTTGCTCTAAGTTTGAAAGTAGGGTGAGGGCTAGAGTATCATCATCATTACAAGTCCTCTGATTGCATTTTCTACCCTTTTCTATGCCGTTCTACAGACCTCCCATCTGATCTATCTCAAAACACATTGTTTATAAGGCGATTATCTTTACTGCGTATGACATATCCTGCCCAACTTAGTCTATTGACCTTTATATATCTGACTAGGTTTTCCCTTTCGAACAGGTATAACTCGTTGTTGTGTCCATACCTCCATTCGTTTGTCACACTATCTCTGCAAGTACCATAATATATCATCATGGCATCTTCACTCTTAGCTGAGTGATTGCCTTCCTCCTCCATTTCGATTCATTTGTCGCAGGGAATCAGTCGGTTGTGTGATTTGGGGTATTCTACATATTCTACAATATTTCTCCATTCGCTCCTGTTTTTGCTTGTGGTTATCCATTCTCGAACTCCCATCTTCTTAAGATCCGCAATTATCTGTTCTCTCATCTCGTTTTCGGTCTTTCTTGTAATTTACCCGATACTGCTCTCCATTTGGTGATTTTCTTGATAACTACTGCTGGATTTCTCCTTTTTATATGTCCCATCCATCTGAGTCTATGTGACTTGATAAATCTGACGATGTCTTCTCATTTCAAAAGTTCTCTTACTTCGTAGTTCATCAGGTTTCCAAATTCATTATTAAGTTCAATGGACCTGCTATTCTCCGAATGATTTTTTCTCTAGTATCCTCAGTCTTTCCTCATCTTACGTGTTCCGTCAGTACCATATGTGATACTGGTCTAATAGTTGCTCTGTAAATTTTCAGTTTAGTATTCTGTATTTTTCTATGTAGTATTGTTGTATTTCTAGTAGGTTGGTTCTATTTCCTGCAAGGATTCTTCCATTGATTACAATTCTTCTATAATTTTCTATAGTTCCTTAGTTTCCATAGCGTAATTTTCTATAGTTTTCTATAGTTCCATTAACTGAGACCCCAAGATATTTAAAATTTTCTACCATTTCAAACTCATATTCGCCAATATTTAACCTTGCTGTATTAACTGTATTTTTCTTGAGCATATAAATATATTATCTATTTTGTTTTATTTTAATTTATTGCCAAACCCCTCTTGGATGCTTTCTTGCATAACTTCGCAAATTCTTCCTTTAAACTTAAACTGTTTAGGATTCTGTTAATCAATCTATGTCGTCAGCGTACGCCACAAGTTGCGACGTCGATGTTATAATTATTGTTATTTTTATTTCGGTAGCTCCTCAGGAAAAAAGTTTGAGGATAAAGAGACTTGGTGGTGGTGGTGGTCAAATGAAGTACAAGGAAAAGTAAAAGAGAAGGGAAAACTATATAAAAAGTGTCAAGAAACCAGATCGGACATAGATCTTCAAAACTATATGGTCGCCAAAAAGGAAGCGAAAGTAGCAGTAGCAAAAGCTAAAGCAGAAGCGTATTCAAACCTATACGATCAACTTGATACCAGGGAAGGCTAAGCAAAGATATATAAAATAGCCAAACAGAGAGCAAAGAAAGCAAGAGATTTTAATCAGATTAGATGTACCCGAGATGAAAATAATAAAATACTAATTCACGAAAAAGATGTCAAAAAGAGATGGAGAAAGTATTTTGACAGTTTATTAAATGAAGAATTTGACAGACAGCCTGTGGAGTTAACGGAGACAGTAACAGCAATGGTTACCAGAATAACAAACGAGCAAGTGGCTCAAGCGCTTCAAAAAATAAAGAAAGGAAAAGCAGTCGGACCAGATGATATTCCTGGGGAAGTATGGAGAGCATTGGGAGAGACAGGAATAAGTTGGCTAGCAGGTCTATTTAATAGAATTATGGAAGTTGGACAAATGCCAGATGAATGGAGAAGCAGTATATTATTACCTGTCTACAAAAACAAGCTAGATATACAACAATGTACAAACTACAGGGCTATAAAACTACTTAGCCACACTATGAAAATATGGGAGAGAGTAATTGATAGACAAATACGTCTATCAATTAGGCTTTATATCAATATATCAATTTGGCTTTATGCAGGGCAGATCAACAACAGATGCAATTTTCATTGTAAGGCAACTGATGGAAAAATACAGGAATAAAGAGACCAACGCTCATATGGTATTCATTGATCTTGAGAAAGGATATGATAGAATTCCTCGAGAGATTCTCTGGTGGGCACTCAATAAGAAAGGAGTCCCTGGCGAATATGTAAAGATTGTGAGAGATATGTATGAGGGAGTAACGACTAGTGTTAGGACAGGTGTGGGAGAGACTGATAAATTTCAGGTGAAAGTAGGATTGCACCAAGGCTCGGTGCTTAGTCCTTATTTATTCTCATTAGTTTTGGACCAGATAACAGCGAAACTACAGGGTAGCATTCCATGGTGCCTAATGTATGCTGATGATGTAGTATTAATAGGAAATAGAAAAAGAGACTTAGAACAAAAACTGGAACAGTGGAGACAAGCTCTGGAGGAAAAAGGTTTAAAACTTAGTAGGACAAAAACAGAGTATTTGGAATATTCATTTAAAAATGGAGTTACTACAAATAAAATTTTATCTTTGGATGGTGAAATGATTGTGAAAAGCAATAGTTTTAAGTATCTAGGATCGGTATTACAGAGTAATGGAGAAATAGATGGAGATGCATGCAGTAAAATTAGGGCTGGATGGATGAACTAGAAAGAAGCGAGTGGTGTGTTGTATGACAGAAAAATGCCAATGAAGCTGAAGGGAAAATTCTATAAAACAGCCATAAGACCGGCTATGATGTATGGAACTGAATTTTGGACAGTGAAAAAGAAAAAGGAACAACGAATGCATGTGACGGAAATGAGAATGTTTAGATGGATGAGTGGAGTGACAAAGAAAGATAAAATTAGAAATGAGTATATTATGGGAAGTCTAGGTGTGCCACCAATTGATACCAAAATGAGAGAGCATAGGTTAAGATGGTTTGGTCATGTTCAACGTCGAGACGTTAATCACCCAATACGAAGAATAGCTAAAGTGCAGATTCCTGGAAGGAGTAGGAGAGGAAGACCAAAGAAGACCTGGGGAAGACGATAAGACAGGACATGTTGGTAAACGGGATTAACATTGATATGATCCAAGATAGAATTTTGTGGAGAAATGCAATTAGGGAAGCCGACCCCGCATAGGGATAAGTCAAAGAGAATGATGATGATTTCGGTAGCTCTTATTGTTCCTTCTATAGTGAAGTTGATAGAAAGTGAACGTGTCGTACTCCAGTTGCTGTTTCCATATTTTTGGAGATGTCGTCATCTGTTATTATTGCTGCCTTCGAGTCTTCCATTGTCATTTTCCTAAGCTTTATGAGTTTCATTAGGATATCTAGGGTTTTCATATCTTCTATTTGGTCGGGTCTTATTAAGCTGTCAAATGCTTGCTTTAAATCTATGAAAGAAGGATTTTACGTTCCAACACCAGCAATATATTTACTTATATTTTTGTTAGCATCCATGTTTCGCTTCCTTACGACACTGCTGGTCGTATTATGGTCTTATATATCTGAGTTTTTGCACTTTTAATTGCAAGGAAAGATCTGTTTTCTGCCATTATTCGCATTTCAACTTCTCGTTCTACTTTGTTGTCATTGGTGATTGTCGCTCTAAGACATTCAATGCATAAAAACAACGATTTTAGTAAAGATGTTCAAAATATATCTACTCGTTCCATAGTAACAGTATATTATTAAAATCAGCGTATCACTTTTTCTCTTTTCTCGATCATTAGTTTTTATTGTATAGTATATACATTATTGTCATCACGGAATACACAGATAGTGAAAAAATAATCATATTTATTAAATTAATGAATAATTTACGCGATTATACAAGTAACTGTTATCAAAAAATATTCAAAAACTGAACGAAATAGTCATTTCTATGTTGCTGATGACGACATGGCTGTCAACTAATGTTTACATCTAGTGCATAGCTTATGTAAATAAACGGTAGATATTAAAATTATTTAACTTCGAAGTTATGATCGTTTATGATAACATTTTGCCTTATTCGCCGTTGTAACGACTAACGACCGTTTTCAAACGACCATGTATTTTCTTCTGCCTTCATTACCAGAGAACGGCAGTTCTTGCCAGTGGCGCACACCTACACCCCCTACACGCGACACTATATATGTATACACGAAATTTTGGGCCAACTCCCATCTTAAAGATCATGAAAAGACTCACCCATTCATATGTCAACCATCCATTTTGGTCCAAGGGTGTGGATTTTACGGCCTTTCCTATTTAAGGTCTGTTTTTCGTTCTCGTCCCCAAAACTCCCAAAAACTTCTAAAAATTTAACTCCGATCTTTGCGGCTTCTAATAGAAGCGATCATTACCTTTCCAACGCATGTCTAATTTTGAAAATCGGTTATACCGTTCAAAAGTTACCGAGATCAGAAATATGAGTCAATTTTTATTAAAAAAAGGGAAAATGTTTGTGGATATGTATGTATGTATGTATGTATGTGTGTGGAAAAGTTAAACCGATCTGAATTTTTTTTCTGTGTTTGAAGAGTGGGTGAGGGCCAATTCAGAACCGGTGTAGTTTGTGAACTTTGGCTACCCATAAGCCGGCTGTAAAACTTGGTAGGCACAAAACAGCATATTTTTGGGGTATATATTTTCGGTTCAAGAAGAGACAGGAGATCCGCAGTTACACCAAATCAATAGGTTGAGTTAAGCTTTCAAATGGTGTTTAAACCGTCAGGATCAGACATACACACGGCTCAGTATAGCTGAAAAACTGAAAAACTAAACTTTGAAAATTTTGATTTTTTGACAATTACTCAAAATTTCAACCTACGAATTACGCCAATACTTGAGCGTTTGTAGAAGGATTCTAGACGAATCTAACGGTGTATACCTTATATCCGGGAAAATTCGAATTTTTAAGTTATAAGCTTCATAAGAATGATCAAATCTATTTCTTATAAGAAAAACGGTTTTTCAAGCTCAATAATTCCTGTAATAGCTTCAGTTATCATACTTGACCTTCGATGCATAAGATACTACTTGTCAATACGTTTCAAACTCATGTTTATTGAACAAAATCGGTTAAGCCGTTTAGAAGTTACTAAGCTAGAAAAGTATAATCCAATTAACGATTATTCCCTAAATGGTTTATGTAGTTGTAGTGGTTACGACGCTAATTTGATCTGGCAACGGGCAATCCGAGTTCATTTTCCGGCCATCCCAATATTTTTTTCAATCTATTTCGAATAGAAAAAAATCTAGTGTACATTCGATGGACACTAGATCATTTGGGAGATATTGCGACAAAGGCGACCATTTATAAAGCTTAACGTGTAATCGAGAAATATTGCATTCAACTTTATACATTTAATTTATAAATAACTTTGAAAAACTCCTGATACAAGAATAAAAAACCGCTAGAAGCCGTAAAAATGAGTGGCGCATACAATATTCCAGCTACAAAAGATCTGATATGAATATTACGTGGCGCGAAAATGTATTTTCATTTTGATGCAAAACAAAATTCTAGTTTTAGTTTAAAAGATTTTTTCATAATATTTGCTAAATTTGAAGTAAACTCGCCACAAAAGAGTTTCAAAATTTAAACTGTATCAAAGTTACTCTTTTGTGGCGCGTTTTACTTCAAATTGGGCAAATATTATGAAAAAATCTTTTAAAATAAAACTAGAATTTTGTTTTGCATCAAAATGAAAATAGATTTTCGCGCCACGTAATATTCATATCAGATCTTTTGTAGCTGGAATATTAAATGGGCCACTCATTTTTACGGCGTTTAGCGGTTTTTTTATTCTTGTTTACTTTTAGACCGATATTTTTAATACCCGTGTTGAGCTGGCCCCCCCCACTTGCAAAAATTAAAAAAACAAATAGCCCTGATTTATGAGCTATTTATGAGCTCTCATATTCCGCAAACTAAAAATTTTGAGCTCGTTCCACTGAGCAGGAATTTAATACCCTAGTGGGGGGGCTGAGTCAGCCCCCCCCCACTACTTAAAAATAGGAATATTGAATCGGTTTTTGCGGCAGAATTACGAGCTATTTATGAGCTCTTGAAATTATATAGTTTCGATTTTTGAGCTCATCCCCTTCACCCCCAAACAACCCTTTAATTGATTTAACTTAAGAGAAAGATGCTGAGAAAACTTAAAATATATCGTATTGCGGATATAATTCATATAGCTTATATACTCTAAGAATAAACTATTAAATCAAGAGCATTTCGATTATTGAGCTACAACCCCTTCGCAAGAAAACCACCCTATCTTCCCGGCTTAAGAGAAAGTTGTACTTAAAATGCATTAAACTAATTATTTGGCGACTACATATCATTTAATAATTTATAAGCTTCCAAATTACGCGCATTTAGATCAGTAGATTGCAATTTATTTTGTATAGTGCAGTCACTGAAGGTAAAAATCAACGATTACCTTCAATTTCGGTGAACCTTCATCGATTTTCACGAAAATTGGTCAGTAGTTAGAGGATACGGCAAGAAACAAAGGTGACATGGTACCACCTTGCGCCTTTACCCTGAGGGTGGATACCGCCCCTTCTCGGGGGTGAAAATTATTTTATAAAAAATAAATGCACAAATCAATAAAAGAACAAATTAAAAGCAAAATTTATTATATAAAGTTAATAAAATAAGTCAATACTTTTTAAGTTATTAAAGATCAAAGATTTTAATTATTTGTGAAAAAAATGCATGTTTTGAAAAGGTTTTTTGTAAATCACTGAAAAACTTTAAGTTTTTACAAAAAAGTTAATAGTAGTTTAATTCGTATAGCTTATATTCTAAGAATAAACTCTTAAATCACGCGTCTTTCGATTATAGAGCTACAACCCCTTCGCAAGAAAACGACCCCATATTCCCGGCTTAAGAGAGAGTTGTTCTTAAAATAATTTAAATTAATTATTTGGCGACTACATATCGTTTAATAATTTATGAGCTTGCAAAATATACGCATCTCAATTATTGAATTGCCATTTTCTTTCTATAGTGCAGTCACTGAAGGTAAAAATCAACTAGTACGTTCGATTTCGGTAAATCTCCATTTATTTTCACGAATTGACAATAACAACTTGGGGTTTTAGCCTGGGGTATATGTCACCCCTTCTCGGGAGTGAAAATTACTTTATTAAAAATAACCCCACAAATCGAGAGAGGGACAAATTGTAAGCAAAATTTGTTATATAATGTGATTAAAATAAGTCAATACTTTTTGAGTTATTAAAGATCAAATATTTTAATTTTTGGAAAGAAAATGCATGCTTTATAGCGATTTTTCATAAATGACTCAAAAACTGTAAGTTTTTACAAAAAAGTTTTCATCACTAAAATTGAAGCTAATAAAAAATATAATAAATTGCTTACTTGAAAAACCCTTTAGTGTTAATTTAAAGTAAGTTATTGGTAATTAAATGTATATTTTTTTCCGCGACTGTTAAAATCTAAGGGTTCAAGCTTAAATAACGGGAAAGAGATGCATTTTATAACACTTAGGTACTAAATACTTGTCAAAGTACTTAGAAATACCTATGAAAAATAAGATGCTGAAAAAGTTGATAGTATCAAAATCCGCTCACCAATTTTCGTGAAAATGAATGGAGATTTACCGAAATCGAAGGTACTAGTTGATTTTTACCTTCAGTGACTGCACTATAGAAAGAAAATGGCAATTCAATAATTGAGATGCGTATATTTTGCAAGCTCATAAATTATTAAACGATATGTAGTCGCCAAATAATTAATTTAAATTATTTTAAGAACAACTCTCTCTTAAGCCGGGAATATGGGGTCGTTTTCTTGCGAAGGGGTTGTAGCTCTATAATCGAAAGACGCGTGATTTAAGAGTTTATTCTTAGAATATAAGCTATATGAATTAAACTACTATTAACTTTTTTGTAAAAACTTAAAGTTTTTCAGTGATTTACAAAAAACCTTTTCAAAACATGCATTTTTTTCACAAATAATTAAAATCTTTGATCTTTAATAACTTAAAAAGTATTGACTTATTTTATTAACTTTATATAATAAATTTTGCTTTTAATTTGTTCTTTTATTGATTTGTGCATTTATTTTTTATAAAATAATTTTCACCCCCGAGAAGGGGCGGTATCCACCCTCAGGGTAAAGGCGCAAGGTGGTACCATGTCACCTTTGTTTCTTGACGTATCCTCTAACTACTGACCAATTTTCGTGAAAATCGATGAAGGTTCACCGAAATTGAAGGTAATCGTTGATTTTTACCTTCAGTGACTGCACTATACAAAATAAATTGCAATCTACTGATCTAAATGCGCGTAATTTGGAAGCTTATAAATTATTAAATGATATGTAGTCGCCAAATAATTAGTTTAATGCATTTTAACTACAACTTTCTCTTAAGCCGGGAAGATAGGGTGGTTTTCTTGCGAAGGGGTTGTAGCTCAATAATCGAAATGCTCTTGATTTAATAGTTTATTCTTAGAGTATATAAGCTATATGAATTATATCCGCAATACGATATATTTTAAGTTTTCTCAGCATCTTTCTCTTAAGTTAAATCAATTAAAGGGTTGTTTGGGGGTGAAGGGGATGAGCTCAAAAATCGAAACTATATAATTTCAAGAGCTCATAAATAGCTCGTAATTCTGCCGCAAAAACCGATTCAATATTCCTATTTTTAAGTATTATACTAGGGTATTAAATTCCTGCTCAGTGGAACGAGCTCAAAATTTTTAGTTTGCGGAATATGAGAGCTCATAAATAGCTCATAAATCAGGGCTATTTGTTTTTTAATTTTTGCAAGTGGGGGGGGGCAGCTCAACACGGGTATTTTTAATGCAGTTTCTTCAAAGCTCGAGAATATATCCTTAGCTTCATGTTGATTGCTCTACTGCATCTACGATCTACGTCATCAGCAAAGGCGAGTATGTTTATTGAATTTGTTTCACCAAACAATAATTAATATTTGCATCATATTATAATTAAATCTATGTTTAAGTTTAAGTTTAACCTTTCAGAAGAAAAACGAAATATGAACGATAAAAGTGAGGACATTCATCACAGCCAAGGCAATACGTTGTTAAAAAGTTATTTTACAAACATTTTCTGCATACTAATATTGACACGTTACAACAGGGACGAAACGCCGGAAGATAATGTCAAGGAAAATGACCCAACAAAATATTTGCTTTAAGATTTTATTTACAAACACACAATGGAAAGATTTATAATAATTGTAGTCTAGAAAATGTTTAAAATAAACACAGACTAATATAAACACTTTTCATAATAACCTTTCCTAATGTTCTGTTTAAGGTCCTTATATATTACGTTTGATAGATAGAAATAGAAAAATAGATAATAGATGATAGATAAAAATAGGTGAAAAATTTTACGGGAGGTCTACGTTCAGCAGTGGGCAAATATAGGCTAATTGATGAGTGCGTTTGAAAACTATTGACAGCATACGATCTATATGTTGTTTTCTCCACTTTGCACATTTTCCACAATTATATACCTATATATACACTAAGCATCAAAATTAACGTACCACCTTAAAAATGGGACATTTTTGATGTCTCGTATTTCCTAAACCTGTTGTCCGATTTTACCGATATTTTTAATATGTTATAGCTTTATTCTTCAAGAATATCGATGTAGTAATATTGTTGCTAAACAGATAAGTTTCATTGTATACCGGCTGTAACAATGATAGTGTGTTTTATCCTCAAAGTTTGGAATACCCTGTGGAATATTCTAGCGTATATTAAATATTGAAATTGAAACTCAACTGTAGCCTTAGGCTTTCCTAATATTTTTCTTTTTGATTCATTCACTTATGTTGCATAATAAAAAAGTTAGGTACTTTAACAACTAGCAACGTTTTTCATCAATACAGGGTGTTTCTAAATAAATGCGATAAACTTTAAGGGGTAATTCTGCATGAAAAAATAATGACCATTTGCCTTATAAACATATGTCCGCAAATGCTTCGTTTTCGAGAGACGGGATGTTGAATTTTTTCTTACAAACTGACGATTTATTTATTGCTCTAAAACCGGTTCAGATATGCAAATGAAATTTGGTAAATTTTAAGAGGTAGTTATTGCGCATTTTTTGGCATACAATTAAGAATTTTATATTCACCATTGGCATGCATACGGGTCATATTACCCGGTAATATTACCCGTATGCACTCCAATGGTGACTATAGAATTCTTAATTGTATGCCAAAAATGTGTAATAACTACCTCCTAAAACTTACCAAATTTCATTTGCATATCTCAACCGGTTTTAGAGCAATAAATAAATCGTCAGTTTATAAGAAAAAATTCAACATCCCGTATCTCGGAAACGAAGCATTTGCGGACATATGTTTATAAAGCAAATGGTCATTATTTTTTCATACAGAATTACCCCTTAAAGTTTGTCGCGCTTATTTAGAAACACCCTGTATTGATAAAGAACGTTGCTAGTTGTTAAAGTACCTAACTTTTTTATGGTCCAACACAAGCGAATGAATCAAAAAGCAAAATGTTAAGAAAGCCTAAGGCTACAGTTGAGTTTCAATTTCAATATTTAATATACGCTAGAATATTCCACAGGGTATTCCAAACTTTGAGGATAAAACACACTATCATTGTTACAGCCGGTATACAATGAAACTTATCTGTTTAGCAACAATATTACTACATCGATATTCTTGAAGAATAAAGCTATAAAATATTAAAAAAAGTCACTAAAATCGGACAACAGGTTTAGAAAATACGAATCAAAAATATCCCATTTTTAAGGTGGTGCGGTAATTTTGATGCTTAGTGTACTTAAGTGAAAGATAAAACAATAACAACAACTATGGAGTCGGGGAAAGCTGGGCAAGATTTAAGGCAAACATCTTAGACTCGGCAAAGAATCTCTAGGCGTAAGAAAGATAAATAAAACCAAGTCTCTACCAAAGCGAAAAAATCCGTAGTCCTCTAAAATATACAGGGTTTCCCGAAAAGATTTGTCATAAATTATACCACAGATTCTGGGGTCAAAAATAGGTTGATTGAACCTCACTTACCTATATACAATAGTGCACACAAAAAAAGTTACAGCCCTTTGAAGTTACAAAATGAAAATCGATTTTTTTTCATATATCGAAAACTTTAAATTTTACAGATTTTTTATTGAAAATGGACATGCGGCGTTCTTATGGCAGCAACATCTTAAAACGAAAATTAAAGTGAAATTTGTGAAATTTTATGGGGGTTTTCCGCATTTTCCGGTAAGATACGTAGTTTTCCACATTTTCAAACAGCATGTTGTCGATGGTAAATAGCGTGTTTTTCCTTGCATTTCTTCTCATGGACTTGGTTTTACAAACCTATTTTATTGGCTTCAGTGGAAAGTGTTTCCAATTGGCCAGCCACATCTTGGAACCTTTGTCCTAATAGACAGATATCGTCGGCCTATTCTAGACCGCTTAGGCGTGTGGTTAACGTTCAATGTATCCCTCTTGTGCCTGAGTCTAGTTTGGAGAGAACATAGTCAATAGTCTAGGCGTAAGAAGGATAAATAAAAACAAGTCTTGTATAAAAGCAAAAATCGCCGTGGTTCTCTAAAGAGGCAAAGAAAAACGCAAAAAAAAGAAAAAAGCTTACCTGAGGTACATCTCAAACAAGATACAATAAGCGTACAAAGATTGTAAGATAAAACGAAATGGAACACATGCAGTTGTAAAAGGAATTAAAAATGAACGTTGGGAATGCTTCTCAAAAGAACTGGAGCATGGTTTTATGGTTTCCAATAAGAAATATGGCGCTTTATAAGAGGTCAAAGAGGTCAAAGAGCGGGCCAAGAAGATGTCAAGGAATTAGTAGACACGAAACACTTGGAAAAGGATGCATGGATTGACTATGTGAAGAAATTATATACAGAGGAACAACAATTTTTTTTAAATTAAGTCTAATATCTTAGCCTCAGCCAAGGAAGTTCTTGGTGAAAGAAACATTAATAAAAATAAATCGCTTCCAAGACGAAGAACTCCATGGATTTGTACAGAAGTGAAGGAAAAATGTAAAGAGAAGAAAAAAGCTTACCTAAAATACATGTCAACTAAAACATAAGAGGCATACGATAATTATAAGACTATAAGAAACGAAACACATTCAGTAATAAAAAGAATAAAAAATGATCACTGGGAACGTTTTTCGAAAGAAATGGAACATGATTTTTATGGTCTCCAAAAGGAAATATGGCGCTTTATAAGAGGTCAAAGAACGGAGGTAAAGGAACTAATAGAACCAAAACACATAGAAAAGGATACATGGATTCACTATCTAAAAAAGCTCTATGAAGAGGAAGAACAAATGATGCTATAACCGGAAACACCAGAAATTACCACAAATGGAGATGTTAATATAAGTGCACAGGAAGTACGAAAAACACTCTAAAAGCTGAAGAACAGAAAAGCTGCAGGTAAGAATGGAATACCAAACGAATTACTGAAATATTGTGGAGCAGCAATGACAGAACAATTAACAACATTAATTAACAAAATCATAAAACACAATAAAATACCGGAAGAATGGAGAACGAGCGAACTAATTCTACTATTCAAAAAAGAAGATAAAAAGCAGCCAGAAAACTACAGAGGTATCAACTTGTTAATTACTACCCTTAAACTTACAACTAAAATCTAACAAGACCTAATGAATCAGATGATAAGTTTAGCAGATGAACAACAGGGTTTTCGTACTGGAAGATAGTGTACAGATGCAATATTCGTCATAAATCAAATTACTGAGAAATCACTAGAGTATAATAGACCAGCATTTCTATGTCTGATTGACTTAAAGAAAGCATTTGACAAAGTAAGACTCAAAGATGTAATCCATCTTCTGTATAATAGAGAAGTCCCTCTAGATATCATAAAAACTATTGAGAACATCTACCAAAACAACAAAATGGAAGTCAGAAAATATGGACAACTTACAGAACCTATAGATATAGGCAGCGGAATAAGACAGGGAGACTCATTGAGTCCTATGCTCTTCAATTTAATCATGGATGAAATCATCAAAAACGTCAACAAAAGAAGAGGATATAGAATGGGAAACAAAGAAGTAAAAATACTCTGCTACGCAGACGACGCAATATTGATAGCCCAAGATGAAGGCAGTCTGCAAAGATTAGTCCACCGATTTAACGTAAGAGCAAAAAAATTCAATATGACAATTTCATCTCAGAAAACCAAAACAATAGTAATCAATAAAGAACCAATCAGATGCAAAATAGAAATTGATGGTATCAGTATTAAACAAGTAATGGAAGTAAAATACCTTGGAATTATGTACATTGTCAAGTTATCGAGACCTAGACAAAGAAGTGAGAAATCAAGTACAAAAAGCAAATAGATTGACAGGATGCCTTAATAACACTATATGGCGAAACCGACATATTAACACTGAGATGAAGTCAAGAATTTATAAAGCCACTGTAAGACCAATAATGGCATATGCATCAGAAACAAGACCCGATACAGCCACAACACAAAGACTACTGGAAACGGCAGAGATGAGAGTACTGAGAAGAATTACAGGAAATACACTGAGAGATCGAATGAGGAGCGAAGATATTAGAAGACAATGTAACACACAGTGTATAAACGAATGGACACTAAATAGAAAAAAAATGGAACAACCATATAACCAGAATGGGGGAGACACGTGTGGTCAAAATAGCACGAGATAAATCAACAAGCAGAATTCCTTATAAAGAGGAAGAAGAAGAAGAAGAAGAAGAAGGAACAACAAATGACGTTGGAATCGCAAAAACCAGAAATTACCATAAACGAAAAAGTTCACACAAGCAATCAAGAGGCACCAAAAACACTTGAAAACTTAAAAAGAACACACACAAAAGCTGCAGGTAAAGATGGGACACCAAATGGATTGTTGAAATTTGGTGCAGCGGCAATCATTAACTGCATCCTTGTTTCCTTTTTTTTTATAGTTTTCTACGTTTTAGTGTTTGTATCATGCAGTCTTCTTGTTTTTCAATAATCACCTGTTTCACGTTAAACCATGTTCTAGAAAGGAACCAAAAACTATTTGGACAGAAACATTGTCGGACAAATCGAAAAAAGTGACTTGTTTTCGATTAATAATAGTATATTTAATCTCAGTTATCTCAGACTATTCTTTATGTAAGTGTTTATAACGATAAATCACAATTTAAATGTGAAGTAATAAATAATGTGCGGCACAACATTGGCTGGCAGAGTGGTAGCTACCCACATCGTTTCAAAAAAATTATTTATATAAAACACTTCAAGGAACATTTCATACGTCTCATGCATGTCTCGCCTAATTCAAGTTTCTTTATATTTTTCAATGTATTTGCAACGAATTTATACAAGTGCTGAGTGCTGTTGCATATACAGGGTTGGCGCAGAAAGCGATATACAACCAGGGTTGCCAGATGATTTTTTTTTAATTCCCTAGAATTTTTGCCAAAATTTCCCTAGATTTCCCTAACAACTTGACGACCATTTTTACCCTAGAATTCCCTATATATTTTCAATAGGTCTATTCGCGGAGCACATCCTACGCATGCGCATTACAAAACTGGGCGTTGGATAGGTCGAATTCTTCCCTGTGAACAGCAAATGCGCAGGCGTGCTCCCTCTGGGTAAGTTCAGGATGTGCTCTGCGAATAGACCCAGTATTTTTGTATATATGTTACCAGCAAACCCCCGAAATTGGGCAATCCTGGCATTGTACGGAAAATATTGTACACTTCTAGCATTGTACTTCCAAACCGTACAATAATCGAAATGGTCAAAATTAAAAATGATCGAAACGCTGATCGATTCAAATCGATTATTATTGACAAGCGACACAACAAATCAAAAATCGAACATTTATGGTTATCTAATATTTTTATATTTTCTATTTATTTATTAGAGTTGTTCTTTTTCGACTCAAATGTGATAAAATGTTCTGTCCAACTAAATTATAAATAATAATAGTCCAACTATAGAAATTGATTCCAGCATCTCGAAGTTTTATGACAACATCATTGTTTATACCATACTAATGGTAGAACCCAATCCCAGATAAATTTCTTCGTGGATTTTATATATGGACAATAATAATAATTTCACCCTACAACCGAGAAACGAGTAACCCTGATAAATTATGGATTTATAACATAACCTTATTGATGTTTGTTTGCCTTTAATACTTTAATAATAACAAATGGGGAATAATCGTAAAAATTGATCTGAATCGATATCTCATATTCAATCGATATCTCAATCTGTCATATTCTTGTCTCCACTTCTAAACTTTGACGCATCGCTGTGATTCCCCGAATTCCCGAATCGCAATTATCGTAATCTGTAATATTCTCTTCACTTCTAAACTTTGACGTATCGCTGTGATTCCCCGAATTTCCGAAGAATA
The DNA here is from genome assembly GCF_917563875.1 of Diabrotica virgifera virgifera. Taxonomy (NCBI): domain Eukaryota; kingdom Metazoa; phylum Arthropoda; class Insecta; order Coleoptera; family Chrysomelidae; genus Diabrotica; species Diabrotica virgifera. Next base: position 10,445,758 of record NC_065449.1, on the reverse strand, counting down.
CGATTTCCATGTAGATAATATATGCAATTTTGTAAAGTTTATAAAATCCAACAATTTTTTTAAAATCATCTTACGAATATTAAGAATTCCCTAGATTTGTCATAGAATTGAACAAAATTCCCTTTTTCCCTAAGCTGGCTCAAAATTCCCTAGGTTTAGGGAAAATTCCCTAGGTCTGGTAACCCTGTATACAACAGACACATCTTGCAACAGTTCATATATATATAACACCGGTTTATAGCGTCCTGCGCCTTCCGGTTCCTATTCTCCAGCCGCGTCGATCTGTCCAATCTCCTGGTCGGAGATCTCTCTCAGACATGGCTTTCTGGATTCCACTTATCCAGGTTGTTTTCGGTCTGCCCCTTTTCCTTCTTTCCGGGGGTTGCCATTCCATTATTAGCTTTGGGAGTCGATGTTCCTCCATTCTTTGTACATGGCCATACCAACAAAGTTGTTTTTGTTGGACTTCTTCAATTATGTTTGTTTTTCTATTCATAACATCTCGTACCCGTTCATTCGTTATATGTGAGACTCTGGAGATGCAGGCCGATCTTCGCCAGAAGTCCATTTCCAGTGCAAGCAACTTCTGTTCTGTTCGCTTATTCAGTTGCCAGGTTTCACATCCATACAGTACCACGCTTTTAAAGATGCTATTATAAAGCTGTGTTTTCTTTTCTTTTGATATGGTTTTTGACCAAAGTAGCGAGTTCAAAGCTCCTATTACCTTCTTTCATTTCATAATTCTTTCCTCTATTTCGAATTCTGTCCTTCCACTTTGTTGGATTCTCGTTCCAAGGTATACATAATCAGAGCTTGGCTCGATAACCATATCATCCTCTAGATGTAACTCACTTTTCTGTCCTCCTATACACATATATTTGGTTTTCTTCATATTAACGTATAGGCCCCATTTTTTGTATTCTCGAAACAGCCGGTTTGTCATAAATATTAGATCATCTTTATCCTGGGCAATCACCAACTGATCGTCAGCAAAATGCAGTGTGTATAATGTTGAGTCGTCGTTTAGCTGTATCCCCATTCCAGAACACGATTTGCGCCACTTATGCAAGACCTCATTTATATAGATTTTAAACAGTGTTGGCGATAAGCTGCATCCCTGTCGTAGTCCCTTATTCACCATGAAGCTATCGGACAATCTGCTGTTGATTTTTATGTTTGCTTGGATATTGTTATAGAATTGTTGCAACAGTTGCAACCTTTGCAACAGTTCAAGATTAGTTTTTTCCTATGCTGAGGCACCATCTTATTTCTATAAGCTGTATGGTCTGAAAGTCTATCAATAGGGTGCTAATCTGGCTGTAGAATCCCTCCTTCTTTATCCGGGCTTTGAAACGGACAACAGTTATGTCGAGCTACTTGACCTACCCAACAAAACTACAGGCAGAGAAAAAAGAATGGAATAACCACATAAGCACAATGGAAGAGACACGTAGACAACGAAGAGAAGACAACCTTCCATAGAGGTATCAATCCGCCAAGGAGCAAGCAGATTTGCTTATAAATAGAAAGAAGACGAAGAAGAAGATTAGATTTGCTCCTATTCATTGTACACCCAATCAATATCACTTCTATAATTTAGTTTGACCATAGAAGGAGTATTGATGAAGCTAGGTACAGGGTCTTCCAATAGGATGGTCCGAACTTTGACAGTTAATACATCGACGAAACACAAGAACTGCCAAAATAATTGCCGCTGTTCATGAAATTATGCAGGTGAACCAAAAGCCATCTATTTCATATTGGCGTTGAGCCTGCACTCTTACAAAATCAACTGATCCAGGTGGTGAAGGTAAAAGACCATAGACAATGACGTGTGTTCATTGAATGGGCTCTGGAGCAGTTGGAAACTGACCCTAATTTTCAACAAGTCTGCCTTGCGAAATCACCATGTATACATAGATATAGAGTACAACAATAGGTATAAATGAAGGAGAAGGGTAACCAATTCAGCGCACTTTGACCTTTGACCTCTGAACAGGCCTTGAACAGCTTTAAACTGGTTTTTAACAGCTTTGAATTGGTCCTTAATGGCTTTGAACAGCTATTGAACAGGTTCTCAAAAAGAAAGGTAAATAAGGGAGAAAGGCCTTTAACGCCACTTCTACGAAAGCAGCAAAGTAGCAGAAAGACCTCTCGGATGCCCTATTTCCCAAGGCATCCAAGATTAAAAACAAGTAAAATCTGTCTCTCCAACGTTATGCTTGCGATTGGGAGGGGACAAAGGTAGCTTGGGAGTTAAGTAGGTACCCTCTCATAACCTTCCTAATATCATGTCCTTGGAAGTGGGATTTACTTTATTCTTTGTATGTGGGTACTTTATGTACTGAAGTTACTGTGAGTAGAGTTGTTTCTCGGCTCCTCTGGGTAAGTCAAGTACATAAGTTACGGTGATCAATAATAAACAGTCCAACTCATCTTACTTCTGAAGAAACTACATATAATTTTAAGAAACCTCGAGACAACACATGAATGGGTAGTCATATCAAGACGTGGTTTTAATCAGAATATTCAATAATTTTTAAGAAGTACCTACAAATTGAAATCAAATCTAATTTCTCGCCTTCAATAATAAAATGTTATTAGTAAACAGTTTGTGGGTTTTAAACATTAGTCACGTTGCATTTGGATTAGCTGCAAAATATCGATATAAACAAAAGTTATTGTAAAATGAATCATAACTACTTTCGTAGAACTGTTAAAAATAAATAATTTCCGCTCAAAATACACCATGAATCTAATAAACTTTTCCTTAAGCTATAAATATTCTAAATATTACAACTGAAGCGGCGAATAGAATATTTTTACATTTATGCAGAGAGAAGAGTACATCATGTAGAAAAATTTGAAAACAACGGTTGAAATAAGGATACACAGCGGAAGTTGTGGAAATCCTTTATATACCTACTTAATATCTCTTAATTTTCACGCTTTAAGATGCTTTAAGTGTGAAACGTATCATACTGAAAAGATTAGCAAACAAAGTTGAATTTCGAGTTAATCAAGCCGGATTTAGACCAGAATCCTCCTGCATAGACCACATCAATACTGTGAAAATAATAATGGGACAATCATTGAATGGAACACACCTTTATAATATATGGTTTTATCGATTTCGAGCGTGCCTTTGACAACTGCTCTCAGGCTGCTATATGGAAAATTTTAGAGCTAAAAACATCCCGCAAAAAATAGTTTTTATCATAAAGTCACTATATACTGAGACGAAACGCAGCGCGATACATAATGGGATCAAGAGTGACGAATTTAACATACTGGAGTGACAGAACTAGCTGTAGAATATGTTTTCTCCAAACTAGATTTCGACACAAAAAGTATAAAATCACACGCCTAAGCGATCTAGAATACGCCAGTGATATCTGCTTCTTAGGAAAAAAGGTTCCAAGATGTGGCTGACTAACTGGAAACACTTTCCACTGAAGCCAATAAAACGGGTTTGAAAATAAATATTAATAAAACCAAATCCATGAGAATAAATGCAAGAAACAACGTACTATAAAATAACATGTAGATTGAAAATGTGGAAAATTTTACGTATTTTGGAAGTGTCATAACCGAAACTTGAGGTACAGAAGACGATATTCGTATCAGGATACGAAAAGCTCAACAAGCATTCAGCATGCTCAACCCTGTTTGAAGGTCTATTACAGGGGTGGCCAAACTGTGGCTCGCAAGCCACATGTGGCTCTTTGAAGGATTATTTGTGGCTCTCAATAAGGCTCTGGAATTACTTTCAATTTTTGTGTTTCAAAATGTCTTAAATTACTAACAACAAATTTAAATAACTAAGTGTAACATCAGGACTTAGACAAGGAGACCACTTCACCGTTGCTATTCAATTTGGCCTTAGAATATGTAATACGTAAAATATCATCTATCAAGTGGACTTATCGGGTCACAAATGAGGAGATCCTTAGAAAAATGGGGAAGAACCGAGGGGTACTAATCACCATCAAATCTCGAAAGTTGGAATACTTTGGACATATTAAACGAACTGAATCCAGATATTCCTCCTACAAGCCATCCGGCACGGAAAAATATTTGGAATGCGAGGTCCAGGATTAGGAAGAAGAACATCCTGGTTAAAGAACCTCAGAATCTGGTTCAACACAACATATGTGCAGCTTTTTCGAGTTGCTGCAGGTAAAATAAAGATTGCCATGATGATCGCCAACATTCGTCACTGACAGGGGAACTTGCGAATCGAGGATCAAATTGCTGGAATTTGATGATGATCTAGATGCAGTCCCCTATTCTACAATAGACGTGAGAGAGGTGTTTTCACAACTCGAGGAAGAAACAGGTAGAGTCTGAGCCTTCGAATAAATGAAGAGAAGACGAAATACAACTTAATTGGTGACTCTGTATGGTACTGAAAACATCGTCAGACATATAAAAGCTTAGATGAGATGGACAGGTCATGTAGTAAGATCAGAGGAAGACAGAGTGTTAAATACAGTGTTTTTTGAAGATCAGTGTCTTTCGATTTCGGTAGATCAGTAGGCCGTCCCAGAAAAAGATGGAAGGATAATGAAGAATCGAAGTATCCTGAATTAGTAAAGGCGGCTTATAGCATTATTTGAAACAACGATGTGAACCATTTTATTTCACTTTAAATTTCGTGAAATCCAAACAGTGAAAAAAATGTGATACCTTTTTGCACTTTTTAATTAATTAAAATAAATCAAATAAATTTCGACCAAGAGTCAGGATTCTGTTAACCGAGATACGATAGTATCAAGCGGCGCCGCTATCGTATCTGATACTATCCGCTGATACTATCGTATCTCGGTTAACAGAATCCTGACTCTTGGTCGAAATTTATTTTATTTATTTTGTCATTCCCCGTTAGAGGACAGTCTAACCACAATATACTGCAGATATTTTAATAGATGCAGTTCTTCTTCGTCTCGAGTTGATTCAATTCAGTCTATTTGCAATAGCCTCTTCGACAAAGGGTAGAGACCCAGAAACACTGTGTCAGAGGATGGCAAGAGACTCGAATTGAATCAAAACGAAAACGATTATTTTCTTTTTCTTTTTAATTAATTGTTTAGCTGCGGCTCCCGAAAAATTTCAAATTTTGAAAAATGGCTCGGACTATCAAGGAGCTTGGCCACCCCTGGTCTATTACATAGACAAATATCCGAATATTCCACCCAATTGGAAAGTGACGAAAACCGTTACAGACAAACTGCAGATCTTTGTTAACAAATACTTACGAAGAATTGTTCATATTCTCTGGCATAACATCATCAGAAATGAACATCTGCTACATCTGACCAAAAAAAGAGGGTAGAAAATTAAATACAGTCCAAAATGTACAGTCCAAAACCATCAAAAAGACCAGCTATAAACAGCTTCAAACCAAATAAGAAGAAAAATTAGGGAGGCTAAAGAAACCTACTTCTTTGAAAAAATGTAAAGAAATAGAAGAACTGCAAAACAGATATGACAACTTCAACCTACATAAAAAAGTCAAAGAACTAGCCGGAATAGAACCTCAAATATATTGCTCAACAAAAATGTAAATATTATAATGGAGACAGAACGAAAACTACGACGATGGAAAGAGTTCATCGAGGAACTATTTCATGACCAGAGAGAAGCTAGTAAATCCGTAGATAGCCAAACCGGAGATGTGGGCTCAGAGATAACCAAATCAGAGGTTAATCAGGCAATAGACTATATGAAAACCAATAAATCTGGTGGTCCAGATGAATTACCTAGCGAGCTGATATTACCTAGCGACTGTTCAACGCTATCTATACTACGGGGGTCATCCCTAGAGAAATGTTGACATCAGCATTTGTGTGTTTGCCAAAGAAAGTGAATGCTAAAGAATTCAGTAACTACCGAACCATAAGCTTAATGCCACATACCTTGAAAATTCTGCTGAAAATTATCCACGCCAGAATATACTCTAAACTGGAGCTGGATATTAGTGACACTCAATATGGGTTCTGCAATGGTATGGGTCCAGAGAGGCATGATTCTCCTTCAACGTGCTGACACAGAGATGTTTGGATGTTAACCGTCCTCTTTACGTCTGTTTTATAGACTACAATAAAGTGTTTGATAAAGTAAAACATGATCGACTCATGGAAATTCTGAAAACTAAAAACCTAGATGAAAGAGATTTAAGACTAATAACACACCTCTATTACAATCAGCGAGCAATAGTAAGAATTGAAAAAGAAACATCTGAAGAAATGGAAATTAAGAGAGGAGTCAGGCAAGGCTGCATATTATCACCTCTATTATTAAGAGGTAATGCGAAAAACTCTGGAAGATGAAACACTCGGCATAAGAGTAAATGGAGTCTTAGTTAACAACATCAAATACAGTCGGAAAAATGAAAGAATATCCATGAAGTATCACATCAATCACTTATTTTGTATTTACTGTCTTTTCTATAAATAACAAACGGTTGTTATAAAAAAAAATACAGCAAATACAAAATAAGTGATTGATGTGATCGTTCATGGGTATTCTTTCATTTTTCCGACTGTATGTAGATGATACAGTAATAATAGCCGATAGTTTACAAGACCTGCAAAGACTCATCAGTAAAATAGTAAGGTGTAGTAGGGAGTACGGACTCTCTCTCTCAATATCAAAAAGAAGAAGTTTATGAAAATTAGTAAAAACAACCATAATAATAACGAAATCTTGATAGTAGAGGGCCAGCAGATCGAAAGAGTAAAAAAGTATACTTACCTACGAACACTTATAACAGAAAATAATGACTACACTTTAGAAATTAAAGTCAGAAAAAGGTCCTATGTAGCAAAGATTTAACATTAGCTCTTAAAATACGCCTAACAAACTGATACGTATACAGTGTACTATACTATGGAGTGGAATCATGGACGTTAAATGTAGAGACAATGAGACGACTGAACGCCTTTGAAATGTGGACCTATAGAAGAATTATGAGGGTTTCCTGGGTAGATAGAGTTACGAACAACGAATTACTGAGAAGAATAGGTAAAGAGAAGGAAGTTGAACTTACAAAAGTAAAGAAAGAAAACTACAGTATCTCGGACATGTGATGCGGGGCGAGAAGTATGGCATACTGCGACTCATAATGCAAGGAAAGATAGATGACAGAAGAAGCATCGGAATAAGACGAATTTCATGGCTGAAGAACCTGAGAGAATGGTTTGGATGCAGCTCAAAACAACTAAGTATTTAGAGCTACTGCCTCAAAAATTAAAATAGCTATGATGATTGCCAACCTCCGTAGCGGAGATGGCATCTGAAGAAGAAGAAAAAGTGCGGTTGGATCGGCCACACACTTCAGAAAAATAGCTCCAGTATTGTAAAGACTGCCCTAAAGGGGAATCTCCAGAAAATAGAAAAGAGCTCGCCTAGCAGAAATTTGGAGAAGATCAATAAGGACGAGATAAGAGGTCGAAATGGAAAGAGGTTGGAATGAGGTGACGACCTTAGCGTAAAATATAACTGGATGGCGTGTTTTCACTCTATGCTCTACTTAGGAGACCTATACTTTATTTCACGTCAAGAACAGAGCGTTTGGCTCATGCAGATCAGTGTTGCCAAAACTTTCAGACACGTGTTGCTACTAAACTGCCGATATACAATTCATTCTAATCAGATGACGTGGCATCGGTGCGCTTCTGTGTTCCATAAGAAATACGTAGCCCTATCGATGGAAGATTCTTCTCTTATTTATAATTAAACAAATTGTAAAAATAATGTACACGCCACTGTTGGTGTAATATGAGTGGGTAAACGTGAGTTTTCCTCCGTTTTGTTGTGATGAGAGATTGTCTAAACAAAATGCATAATCTAACATTAGTAACAGTGTGATTCATAATAATTTTTCATTTGATCCGATATAAATCTGAAAGAAATTACGCAGTCAAGGAGAAATTCTCGTCGGTCGGTTAAAGAACCGACAATCGCTACCTATGTCCCTCTCACAAAGACCAAACTGTAGATGTTAGTACAGTGATATAGAGCAAAATAACCTCGGAATTGAAGATAATTAATTATAAAATCGTATAAACAGTTGTTCCGGCATTTAACAAGTTGGTTCAACAATCTTACAGAATCTCGTATAGGCGACACAAGATATCCGAGGTCAACGGTCATCATTGTATCTTGTTTCTATTGTTCTAAGTGACATTTGAAGAATTAAAGATATTACATACTTACAATAATAGTTGTAAAGCATTATTGTACAAATTTCTTCTAAATCAATTTTTGCTATCAATGAGAATTATGACCTGAAACAGGGCTAAAAGTACGATGATGGGGGCCCCGGGGCAAACGTTATCTGGGGCCCCCTACCGGGAGTCTCGGGGGCTTACCCCCCCCCCCCCCAGCGGAAGGGGGGTAAACTCCCATCTCTCATCTGGAAAAAATTTTAAGAAGTTGATTGCTTCGTTTTGAAGGTCTTGTTCGTTTGCATTCAAAATAAAATCAGGTTGAACAATTCGGTACGTATCTAACACTACGTCTAGCTGATGGCATAATGTGTCGATCATTGAGTAAACCACGGTTACTCTAAAGCTAAAGCATGAATTGGGATCTTTAAGTCTTTCATCTTCGGATAGTTCATCGAAATGTTTTTTCGTCTTCTGCATTATTTTTGGAACGAACCCTACTCGTATTATTCCCCAACGTTGACACATATTTGAAGCCTCTTCGAAGAAGGTTTCAAATTGTGCTCTCATTTCAGTTAGTTTTAAGAGGCTCTCTTCAAGTAAACTGTAAGCTTTTTTCGAGACTATTTTGAGGATTTCAAGGATTTTATTTTGCACAACTAGTAACAAAACAAATTTGAATGATTCTAGTTTCTTTTTCTTTTCAGTTTTGTTACTTGTCAGAACTAGACTTGAAAGGCACTTCAAAACATCGCAAAATATATGTTTCAACGTATTTACTGAGTCAAATCTTCCAGCCCAGAGCGTTGGATTGAGAGGTTTTAGAGTCACTTTTGAGGAATATCTTTTAGAATGGTATGATAACTTTAGTGCCTCCCAACGAACGATACTTTTCGTTGGAAGTTGGAAAAATGTGAAGATATGAAGATTTATTTAGAGAAAATCCAGGAAGAGGTAAACCAGATTGCTAGAAGATACAGAAAATTGAAAACGTGGAAGAAAAATTCGAGAATGCGTTAAAATTCGAAATGGAAAAAGTGGAAGAAAAATTGAAGGAGATAGGAAAATGTCAAAAAGGAGGAGACCGTCGAGAAGTAATTGTATACAGCTCTAATGAGAGCAGAATCCAATTTGGCGGGGATATTAGATTTATAAGGAGCCATCTAAAAGACGGAGCTGCTTTGTGGTTTGAAAGCAAAGAAAATGAGGTGACTTCATGGAGAGATTTTGAGACAAATTTTTTTATAATGGTGCCGGTGAAATAGGTTAAAATCGATCATTGGAGTTGTTAGAATTAATATGCCGTGTACTTATTACAATCGGACAACTCGAAGTAGAACTTGACTGAAAGTACTTTAAAAAGTTAATTTGAACTCGTTACAATCTATACACGGCCAACCAAACGGGGGCCCTCTTAGCCGGGGGCCCCGGGGCACTGCCCCGGTTGCACCAATGGTAGTTACGGCCCTGATCTGAAAAGTTATAGATGCATCTTCTTTTATAGAAGGTTACGTAAAATGCACTACCTTCACATGACATAATTGACACTATAACTATAGCTTTCTTCTCAGCATTTTATGCTTTTGTTCGGTGTTCCATCTCTAGCGCGCATGGGTGGTAGTGGTAAGTATTTGGGAGTGCGGTCTTTATAGCTGGACAGTGTAATTCCAAGGTATGTTATTTCCATTAGTTGTTCAATACTGATGCCATCAATTTCTATTTTACATCGGATTGGTTCTTTGCTTATTACTATTATTTTAATCTTCTGAGTTGATTGAGATGGTCATATTAAATTTTTTGCTCTTATGTTAAATCTGTGGACTAGTCTTTGCATACTTTGTCTTGGGATATCAATACCTATCGTGTCGTCTGCGTAGAAGACTATTTTTACTTGTTTGTTCTTGTTATTCATTATGTATCCTTTTCCTTTGTTTGACACTTTTGAAAGAAAACGTGTATGATGTGTATATAAAATTGATTTTGTATAAAAGGCCTATGATATATTATGACGCACACAAGAAATCCTATAACCAATGTATAAAATGTTAAAACAAGGATATACATAAGTTTCTACCTTATTATCTTGTTCTTTGCGAGGTTCACCTCTTTTTTTTTATCTCATATGACCGTACTAGAAGAATTAAAACCGACACTCACTGCTCATGTCCCTCCCACGGAGGCAAAAGTGTAGTTTCAGTGATCTCGAATAGGCAAAAGCCAGTGCCGTTGTGATTCAGGTACAACATTCTTAAAATATTTCTCCTCATAATCATTTTCTAGGCTGCATATTTATGCCCAGCTAACGGAAAAATGCAACCTCCGCAAATCCGTCTTAGTCTCACTTCGCGGTGGTACTGTGGTACTTACCGGTTCTTAAAACGACGAAGTAAATGGTAATTAGGATGTACGGGGATCAGTTCTTTTAGAGTAGGTATGTACTATAAGACACACACTTAGCTTATTATGACCAAAAATCCACGAGGAAATTAAATTCCTTTAGCTGGCTGTATACCATAAATCACAAAATGTATTAAAAATCATTTATAAGAGGTAAATTTTTTTAAATTACTAAAAAGTGCTACATTACAGAACGTTTTCGGAATAACAATTCCATCATCAGTGCCTTTTGTCTGAAATAAGTATAACCTTTTCAGTGAACAAAAACGTAAGGTAAAATTTTGACTAAGGTGTTGAAAATTTCAAGATGGTTATACTTACAGGTTAAAGTATATGCCTGTGCCACCAAGATATTATATGGGTACTAAACCCTTTAGATACTTATACAAAAGCTAATATTGCACTGCAAGATACCAGACGCATGGAGAAACAGCATAATGATACCAATGCTCAAGAAAGGAGACAAAGAAGACCCCAACAATTATTATAGAGGTATAAATCTACTGAACACCGCACTTAAGCTAACCACAAAAGTCCTAACCAACAAAAACCATTAAACTAACAATTTTATCAGATGAACAACAAGGATTCAGATCCGGAAGATCCTGCGTAGACGCCGTATTTGTACTAAGACAAATCACAGAAAATGCCATTGAGTACAATAAACCAGCATATCTATGTTTTATAGACCTGACAAAGGCTTTCGATCGCATCCAAGTCGAAGACGTCTTACATTTACTGTATAGAAGAAACATACCAATCAATATTATACAAACCATCGAAAATATCTACTTTCATAATTACAGGCAAAAATAAATGGAAAACTAACGCAGTTTATACCAGTATAAAGCGGAGTCAGACAAGGTAACTCATTAAGCCCACTGCTCTTTAATATAATAATGGACGAAATAATGGAAGCCTTACGTAAAGGTTATGGTTACAGAATGGGGAATAAAGAAATCCAAATATTATGTTATGCAGACGACGCCGAGACGATCTCCAAAGATTAACACACATCTTCAATACAACAGCCAAGAAATACAATATGATAGTATCAGCAGGAAAATACAAATAGTACGAATAAAGAGAGAAAGAAGAAGAAGAAGAAGATATTATACAGTTTTAAACTACAGTACTGTATTAAACTGTTTACAGTATTGTATTAAAATTAGCGCGATGTTTAAAATATTTGAATTTGACATCAGTCATCACAAGACTCTCCCCACGCGGCTTGCTTTGTCCAGAGGATGGAACCTCATATCACGGACTTTAACTAGCAACTGAATTGAATGAAATTTTGAAGGATGTCAGAACTAAACTGTCAATGTAACATGAAAAATGTAAGTGTATGTATTTTTACTTTAGCCAACAAATTGAAAATTTATAGTGATATTAAAAATTATAAATTATAAAATTATTAGATATTATTACATATTAGGTTGGCCATGAAAATATTAAATCAAAAATAATTTTTAGGAAAAAAATACAGAATGATCTAAACTGATTCGTAATTTGTTAATATTGACCTAGTTGAAGTATTGAAGTAGGTAAGATCGTTAGTGTTTAAAGTATTGATAAAAACACACAACAATATTCTACCTAGTTGGCTATGATTTTGACACCAAACTTACTTAAAAGTTTGACACTAGAGTATTTTTATAGTTCCTGTTGCTTTGTTACTATTACTAACACGAATTGTTCTAACAATGCACTGAGTGGTATGGTATGGTTTTTGTGCTAGGAGGGTGTAACAGAAGTGTGCTACTAGCAACAAGAATTAATCATTAGAAATTCCCTCAGAGACGACAAACAAGAAGAGAAGCTTTTCAAATTTTACTAGAACGGTTCCAACGGACTGGACACGTAGATTGCGAGAAATCGGATTGAACAAAAATTATTGCAAATGAAGAAAATAAATTAAATGTAATCCTTAGTGTTTGGAGAGAACGTCAGAGAATGTGGATATCACATGACGGCGCTCCAGTACAGCAGTACATCACAATTTTCTAGTGAATGAACATTCAAATGGCAATTTTCCTGGAAGATGGGTTTGGAAGAGAAGCCAGGAGGTGGCCTCCACGATCTCCAGAGTTAAAAAAGTTTTTTGGGCTTATAATGTGCATAAAACACCAGCTTCACGAAACAACATTATTATGAGGCAGAGAATTAAAAATGAATGTATAAGATTGAACAAAAATATATTAACTAGTGTAAGCTGCTCTTTTTAAGATCGTTTGCAATTATGTAATGACGTCGACAGAGGCCATTTTGATCATTCATTATAAACTCAACGATTTTCTTATTTTTTTTTAGTAAATATGCTGTTTTACATTTAGTTTTATTTGTATATTAAAAGTCACTTTACTTTATGTTGATTTATTTTACTTTATTAGATTTTTTATAATGATTGTAAATGTCTAATAAATAATGTCAAAGTCTCAGTTAATGGATGTTTTTATTAATATTTTACACACCAACATTATTAACTACTTAGGTGCTTTGATGTCCCATCCAATATTAACAAATTAAGGAGCAATTTAGATTATTATGTATTTTTTTTTCTAAGCATTATTTAATATTTTATCGCAAATCTAACAAAATTTCACCTAATTGTTGTTGCAATTAACGTTTAGTTCCAAAAATAATCGCGAGGAACTCACAAATTAAAGCATTTAGATATATATGAAATGCTTAAGAAATAATAAAGTAACTACCATAAAACAGCATTTCATTACAATACTAAAATACAGGGTGTTCCATTTGAGAAAACTCAGAAAATACTCATTCTCAAGTTTCGACCAACCCTGTATACCAAAATGAAATATTTTGATATGATAATAATTTTGGACAACAGTAGACTATATTAAAAATCGTTTGAATATGAATAGATTTTTTTATGTCAAATCTCTACAATTCTACGGGGTGTTAATATTGCTAGGAAACTAATAAAAAAACGTAATTCTGTTTTAAACTAACTCGTATAACATTGCAAAACCCTGTATTAAAAAAACAAGAACATCAAGAAGAGTTCAAAAATGTAAAAATATACAGGGTGTTCCATCCAAAAAAAAAGATAAGTTTGTTTCACCCTGTCAATATGGATCGCCCTGTAAAATATTTTCAAAGTACGGTCTTATCCTGTGTCCCAACTTTCAACTTTACAATTTTTTTTCGTATCTCTTACTCGCAATAATGGCGCACCCTGTATATACATTATATGGAAAAAAATTAAATTAAATAAGGAAAACAATTTTTTGTATGGGAATACATATTTACAAATAAAATTAAAACATCCTCATCTAAAATGTTTAGTAAACTACTTACTGTTTCCTACAGGTACAAAAATTGGCGATCCCACCGAAAACCGACGAAGCAAAATCAACGAAAAAACATCTTGAAAGTGAAACCGTTGTGACAATGTTTCTTTAGAACTTCGATTGGAATCTTTAAGACTACTGGGGAATTGTTTGAAGATCAATGGTAAAAATACTATTGACATTATCTAAAGTGAGAGTTGTTGACGGTGGATGGATAAGTGAAGAGAAAATGTATTGAATCCGTTAAAGGAAACTTAAGTTTGTTTTCTTGCTAATGAGTATTATTACACATTCGGAAAAAGAAAGGGTTTTTTCAGTCTTGGTTAGGTATTACGTTTAATTTTACGATTATACGAGACTTTGCAGGAAACTACAACACAAAAATGCGCCACATCAATATGACGGATTACATAATTTGGAGGCCTAGTGCTGTATTTTTTTTTATTGGAATGTACATATCTTTACAACAGAGACATAAATTGGAGGCCGTGAAACCATAAACGAAAACACACACAAAGAAACATGCCCGATCAAAATGGGTGCAAAATGCCCAAGATAGAGAGGCATGGAAGAAGGAAGTGGAGGCCTATATCCGAGGATGGATGTTTAGGGATGATTAGATAGATAGATAGACGTATATTTACCGAGTTGGTCACTGACAGCTACAATTTTACTACTGCAGTATACATACATTTAAGGGAATGAATAGACGGTAAATAGATGGTAATTTATTGACAAATATCATCATCATCAAACCTTTTTAATTCCGGATGAAATGTTTGTCGCTCTTCCTTAGACTCTGATTCGCTTATCGCAGTAAATCACTCCGCATTCTTTCTTCTTGTCTATTGTCAAAGTTTGCTCTATGACTTGGTTTCGTTACAATTTTTTTCCACTTATTTCGATATGTTCCCCACAGTTTCTCACTTTCAAGATTTTGATGTCCCTCATGACCTGATCCTTCCATCTCTCTCTGAGTCTTCCCCTTGGCCTTTCAGTTTTTGGCTTCCATCTGGTGAACTTCTTACTCAGTCGGTCGATTTTCCTTCCCCCTTCTCGTTCCCTTTCATTATGTCTCTTTCTCATTTCTCCGTTTGCCATTCTTATAGGACCCATAATTCTACTGACTATTTTCCCTTCAAATATTCTTAATTTTTTTTCATCTGTATCTGTGAGGCACATTGTCTCAGCTGCGTATGTAAATACTGGTCTGATTGCAAATCTGTATATTTTCAGTTTTGTATTTCTGGATAAGTGCTGGTCCTTCATTAGCCTATGATATCTCCAGTATTTTCGTTGCCTGCTAGTATTCGCTCCATTACTTCTTCACTTTTCTTATTTTTGCCATTTACAATTACTCCCAAATATTTAAATTATTGAACCCTTTCAAAAGTGTAGTTTTCTATCTTGATTTCTCTCGTCTTTTTATCTTCTCTTCTAGAGCAGAGTAGATATTTTGTTTTTATTTCGTTAACCTTTAGACCTCTTTCCCATACTTCATTTGCCAGGATTGTTACTGCTTGTTTTTATCTTTCCTTGTATCTGCCTATAAGAATTATGTCTTCTGCATATGCTACTATTTGTGTTGAGGAGTGGACTATAGTTCCTTCAATTCCGCTGGCCTTGACTGTTTCTTTACTGCTATGTTGAATAGTGTGGTTGACAGAGATTTGTCTTGTCGCACTCCTGTTTCTATTGGAATTGATTTTGTGCTACCTTCTTCTGTTATTACTTTAGCTCGACATCCATCCATAGTCATTTTTGTTAATTTGATTAGCTTTGCTGGTATATCTTGATTTTTTATTTCAATAAATAATTTATTTCTTTCCAATACACTTCAAAGGCTTGTCTGAAGTCTACGAAGAGGGCGAGGAGGTGTATGTTGTGTTCGTGGCATTTCTAGATTGATTATGTAATTATCTGAATCGCATCTGTTGTAGATCTGTCTTTTATGAATCCTTGCTGGCTGGTAGTTCCCAATTTAATTCTCTGTGAATTGAGTGTGTTTCTATCTACTCTCTACTCAGTACACATATTCCTCTATAGTTGTTACAGTCTGGTACTTCTCTTTTTAAATATTGGTATAGTTCTTAGTTCTGCCAGAGTAAGACACATATACCTACATTAGGAAAATTTTTCAGAAATACTAATACAACATAACAGTTAGTGAAAAAAGAAACACAAATAACAACTTTAATATTTTCGCTCGTAGTCAATAAAACATGTCAAAAAGTAAAATAAACGTAACCACTTTCCTTATTACTAACAAACACTAATACCAAGAGCATTAAAACGAATAATATGAAACTTATTGCATGTTTGCAATTGCTTCAAAAATAACGTTCTGTTTAGACTGTTTGAAACGCCCCGTTCACAAATGAATGAATTTTGCAATATAGGCCAAATCCGTAAATCAAAAAAACTGAAAAGTTGAGAAAAAAAGATAGGGAAGAAAAACTTTATGGATCGGCAAATGGTTTCAAGGTGAATGAAAACGAAACATATTATTTTTATTTTTGTTTTATTGCTTTTTTATTTTAAAAATTTTATTCAAAGGTGTTCTATAAAGCAAGGAACATCCTACTATCAACACAGCAACTTGAAATATTTTTGAATTGGTTTGTTGTTGGAATGTTTGAGGAATTTACTTTAAATTGCTAGCCAAAATAATTGACGAGTTTGTGAAGAAATACATGATTGTGGTGAAGGTTATTTGCAGATACTTAATAGGGAAGAAATAAATGAAACATTGCCAACTAATGAAAATCTACAAATTCTAATATCAGAGGTGAAACAGGCAATTAAAAACTCAAAAAATGGTAAAGCACCATGCCAGGTCCTGATGAAATTCCAGTATAGTCCAGAAAGCCACTGCGCATCCGCTAGGGAAAATATTCTAATTCGGATTTTTTGCACAATCTTACTCAAAAAGGACTCCTTTTAACAAATTTGCATGTTGCCAGGACCAAAAGTTGGTCAAAAATTTTTTAAACGATTTTTTTTTGTTTTTTTCCTAAAATGATTTTTTTTGCATGGCAAAAAGTTTTTTTGGGTTTTTTGGATCATTCCAAACAGAAAAGGTCTTTAGTGACTTTTCTCTAAAAATGATAGTTTTTGACATATAAGCGATTAAAAATTGAAAAATTGCGAAATCGGCCATTTTTAACCCTCAAAAACCATGTGAAAAACTGAAAATTTGAATGTTGCCAAGGTAGGTAGATATTCTTTAAACATCGATTGATGAAATCCCGAAGAGTTTTTTGCAATACAGTATTCAAAGCTCCTTTGTTTTTTAATTGGTAATCAAGCGTGCGCGACACTATTTTCCACCGACAGTATGGTGCAAATGAAAGGAATAAATTCTTTATTTCGTAAACCGGCGACTTTAAGGAAAAATCCCGAAACAGGTCGATTTTTATTTTTAAGTTATGATATTGTGTATATATGGTATACTAGTGACGTCATCCATCTGGACGTGATGACGTAATCGATGCTTTTTTTTAAATGAGAATAGGGGTCGTGTGCTAGCTCATTTGAAAGGTTCTTCAATTCTCTATTCAGTAATATAAACATTTACATAATTATTTATACAGGGTGTCCAAAAAATTTTTATTAAATTAAATTATTTGACAAAAAAATAAGTAGAAGGACACCCTGTATAAATAATTATGTAAATGTTTACATTACTGAATAGAAAATTGAAGAACCTTTCAAATGAGCTACCACACGATCCCTATTCTCATTTAAAAAAATCATCGATTACGTCATCACGCCCAGGCGGATGACGTCACTAGTATACGATA